>NC_091128.1:145191243-145493743 GCF_040183065.1 Periplaneta americana
AAATCTAAATTTATCCATTTCCATAAAAAGTAAGAAAAACTGTTTGCATGTCAATATAAACCTTAACTTCTCAGCATCAAAATAAACCATGATTTTGATCATTGGGTGAAAGGGTTTCGGAGCCACAACAGTTTAAATTTGCTAATTTTATGAAAATACGATAAATTTAAATATTATTAATTTAAACACTATTAAGTTCTGATGCCTCAAACTTTGCACAAAGCATTATATCACAGTTGTCTACGGACAGAAAAGGTTTCATTGTATTTAAAAATTGTAAGGTCAATTTTCTCTATATTTCTGTCGATTTGAGATGGAATGGCCCATATAATGTTCTTCCATTTCCACAGTTTACGTAATAAATATACATCGTCTTTCGTAAGTCCGTTAAAAATTTTATAAATTCACCACAAATTAACCAAGCAACGGATACTACATTTCATTATATAGAAATGTAGGTAAACTCTTCAAGTCTTTTTTTACATATCTCACAAATGCTCAATGTGTCCACCCTTGTTGTTACGGCAGATATATAGACGATAATCCATTTCATCCTACATGCGTGTGAGCACATCAAGATCAATCAGTAACACAGCCGCGATGATGCGGTCGAGAACTTCGTGAAGGTTAGCGGAGAGTGTCCTTCATTAATTCTCACAAGAAATAATTGCAAGATGTTAAATCTGGTGACCTGGATGGCAACCAAATTAAGGTGTAATTTCTTGTCCACAGATTGTTAAGTAAATAAATAAATGTTGAGTTGGTTTATTTACTTACCGCACGTGTGTTGTAAGTTTAACTTACAAGGCCTACCAACAACATTGGTAAGGTTGTTAAAAACACGATCGGCCAAAAAATCAATTTACTTCCCTAAAAACAAAGCAATAACTAGAGTTACGAAAAAGTATTACTATCCGCTAACTATGCAACGTAATAGCTATACTTGTGTGGAGGAGGATGAAGTTGAACAACGATCAACCCCTTTGATTTGATTACCCCCCTTTGATTTGATTGGGTTGGGTTTTTCCGAGGTTTTCCCCAACCAAAAGGCAAATGCCGGGTAATATTTTGGCGAATCCTCGGACCTCACCTCATCTCATCTCACTACATCTCGCCAAAATATTGTAAAAAATTGCATAAAATTGTAAAAATTGTAGAAAATTACTAAAGTGTAAAGCTATAAAAATTTGTAAAAATTTTAATTGTAATATTGTAAAATTTTGACTTGTTCCACATCTTAAAGCTTCATTGCGCATGTAAGATCTATGAAATACAAAATTGTAAAAATTGTAGAAAATTACTAAAGTGTAAAGCTATAAAAATTTGTTTTTTATTTTATTTTATTGGGTTATTTTACGACGCTGTATCAACATCTAGGTTATTTAGCGTCTGAATGATATGAAGGTGATAATGCCGGTGAAATGAGTCCGGGGTCCAACACCGTAAGTTACCCAGCATTTGCTCGTATTGGGTTGAGGGAAAACCCCGGAAAAAACCTCAACCAGGTAACTTGCCCCGACCGGGATTCGAACCCGGGCCACCTGGTTTCGCGGCCAGACGCGCTGACCGTTACTCCACAGGTGTGGACTATAAAAATTTGTAAAAAAAAATTTGTAAAAATTGTAATTGTAATATTGTAAAATTTTGACTTGTTCCACATCTTAAAGCTTCATTGCTCATGTAAGATCTATGGAATACAAAATTGTAAAAATTGTAGAAAATTATTACTAAATTGTAAAACTATAACAATTTGTAAAAATTGTAATTGTAATATTGTAAAATTTTGACTTGTTCCGCATCTTAAAGCTTCATTGCTCATGTAAGATCTATGGAATACAAAATTGTAAAAATTGTAGAAAATTATTACTAAATTGTAAAACTATAACAATTTGTAAAAATTGTAATTGTAATATTGTAAAATTTTGACTTGTTCCGCATCTTAAAGCTTCATTGCTCATGTAAGATCTATGGAATACAAAATTGTAAAAATTGTAGAAAATTATTACTAAATTGTAAAAGTATAAAAATTTGTAAAAATTGTAATTGTAATATTGTAAAATTTTGACTTGTTCCGCATCTTAAAGCTTCATTGCTCATGTAAGATCTATGGAATACAAAATTGTAAAAATTGTAGAAAATTATTACTAAATTGTAAAACTATAACAATTTGTAAAAATTGTAATTGTAATATTGTAAAATTTTGACTTGTTCCGCATCTTAAAGCTTCATTGCTCATGTAAGATCTATGGAATAAAATGAATGAATGAATGAATGAATGAATGAATGAATGAATGAATGAATGAATGAATGAATGAATGAATGAATGAATGAATGAACAGTCTGATGCTGACAGCAATACAGTTGATTCAAGAGAAATAACTGATTATTAAGTACTTTTCATTTTGTGTTGACGTTATATTTCTAAACTAATGGCAAATTAATAATCATTGTCAGTTTACCTGTTACTTATTTGTGTAATGATGAGCTCTTTTTCGTTTTTGTACATAAGCCTACGCGTTTCTCAAATTCAAGAGGGGTACAGACATACGGTACAAAACAGATGCTCTGTTCTAATGCAGAAGCGGATCATGACAATACTGTTGTTTACATAAAACGAGCAGCAAATACAAACTTCCAATCTCATTAATAGAACATTTTGGTAAATTTATATTTTATGTAACAATATTGTTCCATTCTTTATTGTACGTCTAAAAATAAACAACAATGGTTTTCTGCACAAAATCACACGAACTTTTTTCTAATGCAACATTTTAATCTCTCCCGCTTCCGTAAAGCAGTATCAATTTTAAACAAATTTCTGGTTGTGTGATTTTCGAAACGGGGTAAGAGACTTCAAGTTTCTAATAAATGTTGAGATACTACTACAAAAGTTCGCCGATTAGGTAACCTTCTTTGTGGAAAACGTTGACGGTACATGCTTCTTGCCTCAGTTGAATTACGACAACTTCCTCTATAAATTAATAACATATGATATTTCTAAACTGTGAATGACATTGTAAGTTGTTTATCGAATACCCTGTACTGAACTCCCATCCGCTCGGCAGTAGAGCTATGGGCAGAGAGCTTGAACTCAGCTGACTCGTACTTATGTCTGTGCAGAGTACTGCCTGCTGAACGTTGTCACGTCTCTCACTCCAGAATATTAACAAATTTAAGCATGTCTTTTTATTTAATTTCACGAAAACGTAACGCAACACACAAATATTTATTTAAACTAATATTAACTCTTTGCTAGATATACCTACTGATGTAACTGTTTTCGTAATTTTTCTAACGATATAAGCTGTATAACGCAAATAAAATAAGAAAATAAATATATTTTTCTGGGAAAACTACCAAGTTTTGACCCTATGTTGTATGAACATTTTTGATCCTGTAGACCGTCCCCGTCGACTGTGAAAAGGACGGCACTTATACCCCTTACACCCTCTACTTTAAACAGTTTTTTCGAACTAGTTGCAAGTATGTACATGGTTGTTCATTGTAACGCCAACGCCTTCAACGCCGCTGAGAGACATGAAAACTTGTAAGGTATGTATCCTACTTCATTTTCCACGGTCATTAGATTGTACTATTAACAGTGCAATATAACGCAGCACATTGACGTCGTTGTTTACATTCACAGTATGTCTGTCTACTATGTTCAAGGAACTCTATAGTTAAGTTGAGAGTACATTGGTTGCTAAAGTGTCCTGGATCCTAAGCCTGGTTATTTGTATTATTATTCACTAAAAGTAGATCCCCCATTTGACGTTATATCGATTGAATGTTTTTTAATACTTTGTATAAGTGGCGGATGGACTTGTATAAACATAGTGTCTTTAACGTTAGAGAAGTAACGGCAATGTTATTTTTTAATTTTCCAAGAAAATAAATATTTTCGTGTTATGTCGTACATGAAATACCAATTTTCTGTGACAAAAATCAATACTCACGGCATATTAAATTCCATACCCATAGCTGAGCGTCCCTCTAGAAAAAAAAATGAACTGGATAGCGCGAAATATGAGATGGCATTACAGGAATATTCTTTCAAATATAGCTCCTTCACACAACTACTTATATTTATATGATTATTTACTTACATTTAATTATGTTACATTGCATTTCGCCACATTAAAATTCGAAACAAATTATGTTTTTAATGTCATTTCAATAGTTGGACAGCGTTCTTTTCGAAAGAATGTACTGTGTATATAACACAAAATTCGTAATCTTAGATTGTAGGCTTTCATGGCCGGCGTTGGTGTGTAACTTGAAAATGGGTCAAAGTCCTGCCATCTATCCGAAAATTCGGAACCCGAATCACGCAGGCCTAGACATTGGACACACACAGATAAACTTTATGTTTGTTCATGGACTATATGGACGTAACGTCATGTTTGGCACGTACCACTTTTTTCTTGTTTTTTTTTTTCTGCAGTTAACGTTCTATTTATTATTTAATACTACACTTCTCAGACTGTTCACAACGCATTTATATACTGCGATGACCTTTCCTGCACTCACTCACTCACTCACTCACTCACTCACTCACTCATTTATTTATTTATTTATTTATTTACTTATTTATTTATTTTTACTGGCAGAATTAAGCCAAAAGGCCTTCTCTTCCACTCAATCTACATAAAAATACACGACAGAAAACAATGTAATAATAATAATAATAATAATAATAATAGATTTAATACCAGTAAGAGCAAAATATACATGTGTTTAGTTACCTACATTAATTCTAATCGTTAAACAATTACAATTTAGTTTTAAATAAGATAATTTGAACCAAAGAAATTATTAATATAATGAAGAAAAATTGATATTATTAAAAATAAAAATCATACTCTACAAGACTAATATTTGAAGATCATAAACCAGAGACGAAAAGCAATATTTCTGACAACCGGCTTTTGAAATAGTCAATATCTGACAGCTCCTTTATACTACGTACAGTAGAATACGCTATTTTCAATATTTATTTTTACATTATCATAAAGAATGTAAGCTTACATTGTCCAAACTATTACACACTATTTACAACATAAATAGGCTATAAGCCTAGTATTACTAAATGAAATAGGGGAGATTCGTCTAATTTGGCAATATTTGTATTTTGACACAGTTTGTTGTTATATATTCAGAAATTAAATATTCCTCTATTATGGAATGTGTTTAAACATTAAATCCCAATAAACCTCATAAAGAAAATTCTACAAATCTAAATTACTTTACACATAACACATTAATAAATAACAAATTACATGTTTCCAGATTTGGTACTTCATCAGGATAATTTGGCAATAGTACAGAGGTAATTTGGCAATACGATTAAAAAGTAAATTTTTCAAAATAAAACAGTGGTACAAGGTTTATAAGACTTAATTTACTGGGACAAGAAATCACTAAATACCATAAATAGAAAACAAAAGCAAGAAAAAAAAATTGAATGGATTTTTCCGACCACTCTTATTAATTATATTGAAGGGTTGTCTTCTAATTTCTGTTTGCGATAGCCCGAACGCAAGTTCTTGCATTTTGATTACATATGTCACCAGTTTTTGCTCTTCCTCAAGGGTTAGAGCTAGACGTCTTCCTTTCTTGGGAAAGACAACGTCATCGGGTACTGAGGATGCATATAGAAACCTCTTTAAGTTGTTAAAGGGCACATTGTACTTCTTAGAAGCCATATAAGTCGACCATCTAACTTTCAAAACACTCCCAACCGCAGCCCGCAAATCATCTTTGGAATATTTTTCAGAATAATGGCCTCGTTCCCTTGGCATATCTGCAACATACCACACACAGTGCGGCATTGAAGACTGTAAAAATCCCTCATACGTCCCTACTCTTAAATTTTACCATCGAGTACGTATTCTTGTTCAAAGAGAGCAGCAATATATCACTATAAAGGAAAATGGCTAATTCACACTAACCTGTAGAAGACACTTTTTGCTAAGAAGAACATAAAACGAGCTAAGGTCTGATGAGTTATTAACAGAAAATATTAATTATATAAATGGCTTACCTTATAATATGGAATCTCAGTTTTTTATATATAATGCATAAACAAACGTAGGTAATGAACAACACTTTTCTTTCCGTCTATGTATACACACGTCCACACAACCAACACGTCAAAAGGAAGTATTCAACACTTCTTTCTATTAGTAACAATATGTGCCACTATAATGCGCGGATTTGAATGAAACGAAAACTAAAAGTACACTCAGATGTTGCACTCTATGATCGTGTCATTGAACTTCTTAAAACTCTGGAGGAAATTTGGCAATAGAAGAAACACAAGAATATTGCCAAATTTCCCATATTGCCAAATTTTCCGAGTTTTCCCTACCTTGCATTACAATAGCTACTAAACGTAATAGTGTAAATAATATTAAATCAATATACACCTATATTCTTTATGATAGTGTAAATAGTAAAAATAGCGTATTCCAACGTACATACTATAAATTATGTCAATTGCAAATATTAGTGCAATTGTTAAAGTGGCCCATGTTTTGTTCTGCCCAATTTGACCAAACAAGAATCGCGTGAGAAGTCAGTCAAGTACTTCGCTTGCAAGATGTAAGCATTAGTCCACTTAAAACTCCAGTAATAGTTAACTTTGTAGCCTTGGAAAAAGTGTGGTCCCTAATCATCATCATCATCATCATCATCATCGTCGTCGTCGCCGTCGTCCTCCTCCTCAACATTGTTTGTTTGTTTGTTTGTTTGTTTGTTTATTTATTTATTTCTTTACTTATTTATTTCTTTACATATTTATTTCTTTACTTATTTATTTCTTTACTTATTTATTTCTTTACTTATTTATTTCTTTACTTATTTATTTTCTTACTTATTTATTTCCTTACTTATTTATTTCCTTACTTATTTATTTCCTTACTTATTTATTTCTTTACTTATTTATTTCTTTACTTATTTATTTCTTTACTTATTTATTTATTTATTTATTTATTTATTTATTTATTTATTTATTTATGTCTATAACAGGGCAAAGCCCCATTTACAATAGACAGTATAGATTTGTTTAAAAAAATATAGAATTGCATATAACATGAAAAAGAAATAAAACAGAAACAAATGCAAGATACAAGTGTAATTACAAATTACAAATTATAAATGAAAAAAAAAACAAACAAACAAATATATAGATACTACCTAAATAAAAGACACAGATATAGATTTAACTGAAAAATGCCAAATAAAAATAAATTAAGAAGAATAAGTATAGATATCATAGCCAAAAATGTAAAATGTAGCTATAGTAATTGGCAAATTACAGAGTAAATATAACACTATGTTAATAAATTCAGCATACAGTATTAGGCTATATAGTGGGACTAATAGGCTTAATTTACTTATTTAAGAAATTCACTACTACAGAACATGTGTTCCAATTATGCACATCTAATTGGTCTGTTATGATTTCTAGTCATGCCTTTACAGGTTCGGCTTGTCTAAATGTACAATATTCGAAAAGACTCGTTTCTGGAATTTTTTGTGTTACATTCTATGTATTTTAGCTTAATTCTGCTACATAGTTTGTATTTCAGTGTTTAATTAATAGTTCATAGTATTTTGTTGTTTAATTCGTAAATAACTCTTGTATACATGTAGCTCTTAACTAAATCAAATTGTTGAATTCTTTGTAAGTTGATACATATGTATGTATACTTTTTGCTGGTTGAGTGGAAGAGAAGGCCTTACGGCCTTAACTCTGCCAGCTAAAATAAATCATTATTATTATTATAAAATTACTTCTGCAATTTTAATGCAGTGAAGTTTACTTTTCATTTTCAGTTCTTTCATTCCGCTGAAGGTATAATAGTATGTTCTTTACACCTCCTTAACTTCTTTATATAAACTTAATTCCAGCTACTCTTAGTCGATTATCACATGTTTTCCACATTTTCATGCTTCGCTGCAGTAACTCGAAACTGGCAGAACGAGGATTTTCTATACCCGTACTTTTAACCTGGTGTGATTCTGCACTCGGCTGAATTGAGGGCTTTATTCATTACACCTGCTACTTTAATAAATTTGAGAATTTTTAACGCTCATACTTTTGCTGGATATGTGACCAACGTAATAATGAAACAAAAGTAATAATATACATGGCACTCTTTCCTACGCTAGTGAGTGTTCTTCAAATTAATCTATCGAGAGATATGCTATATGATACATCAATTTTCTCTGCAAAGCATTTAAACCTTTGATCGCGGGGCAATCAAGTTGAAAGCTTTCCACACATTCGACAGCTGAAGTGTCAGGATCCTTCCTCGGAAACAAAGCTTCCAGTTTAAAAATCGATGTCTGTTACTAATATTGAAAATTACTTTGCATATAATACCTGAAGGAATTGAAACATTAATACATACAATATGAGTGTAGAAATAATTTCTTTTATTTGCGTATTTCACAAAATAGCCTACTGTAAAAATATTGACTGCACCTTTATGAAACTTCATGTCTATTACAATGTAATGGGAAATATATTAGTCCTATAATAGCATCAGCCTTATTTTTCCTGAAAGTAAAGTACTTCTGACACAAACAAAAATTGGTTGAGTGAAGTGGAGACAGGCTTAGTTTCCAATACAAAGCATCCGACAACTAAGCTATCGCCTCTTCTCATTTGGTCTCCACTTAATTGGTATCCGCTTTCAGTTAGTGCAAATAGTACATGAACATAACCTTTGTCTAGGGGTTTACGTAAAGATTAATTTGGACCTACAGAATATATCTGTTATGGTAACAATTGTTATTAGAGGAGAAAAATTCGCTCCGGCGCCGGAGATCGAATCCGGTCCTTGGTTCTACGTACCAAGCGCTCTAACCATTGAGCTACCCCGAAGTTCAATCCACAGCACCGGATCTAACCCCTCTCCTCCAGTGTTTTTCCCTTTGTGGCCTGACTCCAAGTTCGACATGTATGTTGACATTTATATTAAGTCAACTGGGTCATTCCATGCAAAAAGTATGTTTTTCAACCATGATGTCTCAAAAGTTAAAAATATTGTAGTCGGTTATTTTGTATGTTCTAAATATGAATTTCAAGCAATACTATATTTATATCTTTCATAGTTTGGCAGCAATCAGAATTTAAAATATTAGTTTAACAACGAACACGGTTTCATTCATTGAAGTTTTCTTACTATGTAAAGGAAGATGGAAAAGTGATAATAATGCAATTCGAAAAAGGAGAGCCTTGTTTATAAATGCTCTTAAAATGAAAAAATATATAATTTTTTTAATAGTTACCCAATGTAAAATAATTTAAAAAAAATATGGAACACAAAATGCAATTCATTTTTACAGACGAAAATTCATGTTTTTAACTCTTTAGGATATATTGATTCCACTGTGAAAATTTCAGAAAATTGACTTAAATATCATGTGAGTTTTAATAAAAAATAACTCACCGGAACAAAGGAGCTCAGCAGGTAGGCTCTCCCGTCATGAAGAATGTTGCGCGATCAAGGTCAGGGAGACGGACGTTTGAGATTATTCATCGGTATGAAGTGTCGCGAACGCTGCGACCGCCTCACATAGCAAGCGATTTTCAACCGTCGGAACAAATATTAATAATTTTATTAATTTAATTATTCACAGGTTTTTTGAGATAAAGTCATAAAACTTGGGAGATGGATTAAGAATAAGATTCTCTTTAATACGAATGAAATTCGCAGGAATTTAATTTGCTGCTTTCGAATATAAAAGTAATTATTTTTTTCAATGAGGTGTTTTTATGAGCATGCCTTAATATTATTCGGATTAGTCTTTAAGGTATTAAAATATGGTTATTCAGGTTTACAATGACGTCTGTTTAGTTTTAATGACACTTCATACAGGGTGTCTAGAATATTTTAAATTATGGATAACATGTAACTGACACCCATTTTTCAGTCATCCGTATGACTAAAATATTAATGATATGTCGGTCATAGTTGGCAGTTTAATTTATTTTCATAATAAGATTATTATATTAAAAGCCCAAAAAATTCATGCCATCGCTGGTATATTCTTAAAATTTTGTATGGAATCACCCACCTGCCATTATACATGGAGCGCACTCAATTGAGTGTCTTGGTGGCCGGGATTCCACAGTAATATGCACTGTTCCTTGAAGAATATACGATTCTACGGGTTCGATCCCCGGCGCCGGAGCGAATTTTTCTCCTGTAATATCAATTGTTATCATAACAGATTAATTCTGTAGGACCAAAAATTAATATTTACGTAGATTCTTCGAACAACAGTGCATTGGAAACGTTTGGACTTATATTACCATGCACCTCTCATTTCACACGTAAATTACCTACTACATTTATGAACAATTTCCATTTCGTAAAATATTTCCCTATAAAATCTTTAACTTTTCAAATCCATCTCCCAAAAAAAAAAAAAAAAAAAAAAAAAATCCCTTACAAATTCAACCATTTTTACTTCCAAAATTACCACAATTATCTCAGCCATTAGTTTCACAAAATTTAATATAAAACAATTAATTCCTTCGCTATTGTAAAGTAAACTAAAAAAAATCGCATTACGACTCTGGATGCTTGGTGTAAAAATTGAAAGATCTAACAAGCAAACGTTCTGATGGGGGCAGATAAAAAAGTTAAATTTTTTTCTTCCACCATATTAATAATGTCAAAAGAAGTGCTTATACACATTTTGACCACTCGACCGCAGTTACGAGGACCGTAAAAAAATAAGTTCTCCATGGTCCGTTAACAGAAAAAAACACAATTTCATTGGACAAATTTATTGGAACAGGCACAGCAATTGTTGAGCTATTTGTCAACATATCACCCACTGGAACTGAGACATTTCTCATATCATGGGATCGACAGAGAGGTGCAGACGCAGTCAAACGCTGGTTCCGATCTGAGGCGGCTGACTTCTACGACACAGAAATTGATCCCATGATATGACAGATATCTCAATTCTAGTGGGGGATATGTTGACAAATAGCGCAACAATTGCTGTATCTGTTTCAATAAATATTTTCATGCAATTGTGCCTTTTTCTATAAAAGGCCACAAGGAAAATTACTTTCTGGACGGCCTCGTAATTGCGGTCGAGTGGTCAAAATTTGTATAAGCACTTCTTTTGACATTATTAACATGGTGGAAGAAAAAACTAACATTTTTATCTGCCCCCATCAGAACGTTTGCTTGTAAGCTACAGTGAATCACGTTTAGGCCGAGACTGCTTTCTTGATACAATGTTCAAGAACACAAGTGCAATCGCATACACTATGGGGGCGTGTATAAGCTGCGGAGTGCTAATAGCGTTCGGAGCGACATGATTACACGTCATTCAAAAGACTTGGCCACACCTGCAGCGTCTCACGTGCAGGCTTCACTGGTTACAGCTTCCAGTGAACCGTACCACAGCACTTCCTCTTTTTCGCTCCTTGCGGCGTTATTGTCTTACTCCATTTATACGCTGAGAAATGGCAGTAGGAAACGGTATTCATCTCTTCATTTATTTCCTGTGAGTAGGAAAGTATTGAAAGAGAGTAGTGGGGGCAAGTGAAACTATAATTTTAAGGTGTAACCAAACTTACTTAATTTGTTATCTCTATATTTTCTAGCAAGAATACATTCTGGTAACAGAGATTAACATTCAGTCAGTAGTTTAACAGTTATGTAAATAATATATATACAGGGTGGAAGTGAAATAACCAGTGGCGGCTCGTGAACTTGTGGATTAATAATAATAATAATAATAATAATAATAATAATAATAATAATAATAATAATAATAATGTTTTATTTTCGCTGGCAGAGTTAAGGCCATAAGGCCTTCTCTTCCACTCAACCAGCCTTAATCAATACAATACATAAATTTAAATTACAAACATTTTCACTGCACTTAAAAGGTTCTCCAGCAATAATCTTCACTACACATTTATTTAAATTTAGATAAATCTATAAGGTAAAGTAGTAACTTAATTTATGAGCTAATTTAATTCAATGAATTATAATTAATTTAATATTTGAGATAGCTAGTAAAATGATGAAAATTAATTTAATATAAGCTTACTAGGACTATGTTACAGGGAGAATATATATATTTCTATTTCTATAATGAGAATATTAATGTAATTGCCATTAGAGGTTTTGTATTTGGATTGGGAGAGCTGCAGTAGATTTTGGTATATACAAATTTCACTTCTTGATACCATTACTAATAAGTATAGGGCAAAAATAAATGCACTACATATCGAAAAACCAAAACTTTTTGACTTAGTTGGGAGATGTCTGTGGCATCGCTAAAAAAAAACTAATACCATTGATTTCAGTCTGAATTTCAGATCGGCAGACACTCAACTTGCAATCTACCAGTTCATTCTGAATTGTCTTAGAATTACCTTTAATCAGCGGCATGTTCCAAATGATTTTTGAGAGGCTCGTTTAGATTACTCACGGACTGTAGCATCATCATGTCCCTTAAGGGGGAGTTCATATTGGCCACAAAATTTGATACAATCAATATTTTTTAAAATAATTTCACGATTTTTTCTCACTTCTTGATTATGTTTGAGAATGTTTCTTCTGTTCGTTTCACTTAATTGCGCAGCAATATTAGTTTTACCTAACATAGCCAATGAAACAACATTTTTCAGGTGAGATTGCGAAGATTCGTGCTTTTTAATTTTTAGGGGCAAATGTCCTAAATCTGTCACACCACTCCTAGTCTATGCAGTATCGCCACCGAAGAGGAGGCAACCACAAATGCTCAGCGTAAATTTCATTGTTATACTTCCTTACATATATGCACTATTTCGGCTGGATGAAGTTTGAGTAAGATTTAAGTCTGGTAACGAACGACCCTTTAATTTCACTTCATTACATCAATTTTTGTCCGCAAGGGAAAGTTGAGAAAAATAAAATTAATATTCTGTAATTCACACACACTCATGTTTGCACATTTGCACTGATTAAGGTACGGTACCGGTACTAAAACGTCACACCAAAGCAACACTCAGATATACTGATGGTTAACAATTTTCTAAAACTGGAAAAGAAGTCTCTTTCGTATTTTACGTGCTATATCAAAAGGATTATACTCGTGCAATCATTTTGAGTTAAGGCAAATATTAGGTTCTGCTGGAGGCTGGATATATAGAGCTCCGCAGCTCTAATGGACGGGCCACACCTGGAAATAACCCTTTAGCTTTGCAGAGCGAATTGTTCATATTGGGTATAACAAAAAATCTAATATCGTATCGGTGCGATGTTTATAGTTTTCGAAATAAAAAAATGTTTCTTTCCTGAAACTTTAACACCGTCGTTGTGGATAATTACTATGCATAGAATCTTGATTTCTCTCAATACCAATAGAGAATGTAATAAATAATATTTTCTCCTTTGTCCTATTTCAATAGAATGGACGGTTGTCGTGTAAATTAAATAAAAAATATTGCAAATTTGTTGCCTGACTAACAAAACCTGATCCATCAGGTGCATTTCCTTCATATTCTCTCCAATAATTTCTTTGTACTATAATTATTGAGTCCAAGCCTGTGGAGTAACGGTCAGTGCGTCTGGCCGCGAAACCAGGTGGCCCGGGTTCGAATCCCGGTCGGGGCAAGTTACCTGGTTGATGTTTTTTCCGGGGTTTTCTTTCAACCCAATACGAGCAAATGCTGGGTAACTTTCGGTGCTGTACCCCGGACTCATTTCACCGGCATTATCACCTTCATTTCATTCAGACGCTAAATAACCTAGATGTTGATACAGCGTCGTAAAATAACCCAATAAAATAAATATATAATTATTGATTTCGTCTCTGCCTACCAGAAAACAGTTTGTGCGCGTTGCTGCGTAGTCACCATTTTATTTTATGCCATTGTTGCCCAACATGTGACAGATGAATTACTTCAAACAAATGAAATAACAATTCTTTGAGTTTCTGCTGAGTCGCCATTTTAAATTACGTCATTGTTGCCTAACATGTGACAGAGGAATTAACTTCAGACGAATGAAATAGCAATTCTTTGAGTTTCTCTTTCTTTTAATACCAGTCTAATTTCATAATTCGGCATACTTTGTTAGCAATGATTAATTAAAATGTGGGAGGTTTGAAAGGGACACGGTGTAGAAGTATTGTCCAATCGCTATACCAAATTCCAGCGTAAAATTAATTCAGGATGTGTAAAAAATTTTAAATGTTGAATCTTGAAGAGGAGAAGAAAACTGCTCTCAAGCGCCTGAAAATTCCTGAAGCCAGCATAACACCTCGAACTACTGGAAGACATCTACGTGATGAATTGCGAAAGAGATCGTTTGAATCCTGATGTCAGTTACCTCATAAGGGGAAAGATGTAGTCATCTATGAAGAATATCCAAGGGCCAATTCATGGGTCAGCACCAAAAAGAGTTTGTCGTCTTCGGAATATATTAATGCAATCAAGATGTCCTGCAACCTTACTGCAGTGCGCTCCGTTCCTGGCAGAGCTTTCAGCACGACCCGTTGCCGTGAACCTGGCTGCAACGAGACAGAAACTCTTGGCCACGTGTTGGGCTTTTGTCGGAAAGGAGAGTTATTGCGTAACAACAGGCATCATAGAGTCCGTAGAGCTATCGCCTGTCTTCTTCGGAACAAGGGTTCATGAAGAGGTCCACTGCATTTCTGAAGACGACTCTAACAGAAGAGCGGATATAATAGCAATAAACAAGCAACAACAAAAGGCTATTATCATAGATCCAACTATACGCATGGAGAGAGATCTAAACCAGGGTTGGGCAGAATTATGCACTCTGTGCTTGCACGGTGTACTACGAGAGAAGTGTGCTTATAGAGTGCACGAAAACCGGTTTATTCAAGTTGCGGTACGCACTGTATGTTTCAAAAGAAAATGTTATTCTACCAAACTAAATAAGAACACAAAGTAACGAAACACTTCCTTAAACTCAAAACAAAACATGTCTGTTGCACATTAATTCATATTACTCAATTTCTCAAGATTTGTAGAAACTCTATTAGCGCAAGCTATGTGAAGAACTACCGTTAAAAGCCAGCCAATCATTTCTTGTTTGAGATTTGTTTACTTTCGTAATAGAAAATAACTGTTCACATCTATAAGTGGAACCAAATAAACACAAAACTTTCTCACACAGCTTATGGAGATTGGGAAAGCGTCCTCTTGGGAATCCGTCATAAAACTGCATAAGACTCGACCTTGAATCATATTTCGCTCGCATCTCTCGACCACATCGCAGGTCATTCAATTCACACTATAATGAAGGGGGGACGTTATCAATAATCAGTTGGAATCGGAACATGCAGCAAAAATACGCAAATCCATTTCCAGGCAATCTAAATCGTGGAACCTTTATGTAAATTCCTCTAATAGACCGGATAGAATAAATGCGTACATTTCGAAATTGTCATTGTTCAAAATTCTATGCGCTTAGATAAGAATGGGAAATGATATATTTCGCCCTTTTGCATTTGACGTATCCATAACAGCAATTTCTCCTTAAAAGCTGCAGTTCTATCAGTAAATTGTGTATTAAGAATTTATTTTCCCTAAAGTCCTAAATTTAGCTCATTTCAAAGCTGTAAGATCTGTTATAGCTGCTGGCACACTACAGCGCTCGCACTTGGAATTCCCCGTGCGCACGGAGGGCAAATGCACTCACACGCCCATCGCTGATCTAAACCAAGCTCATCAGGTTGATCAGGAAAGGAGGGCCATTTATGAACCTTGTATTCCCTACCTCAGTGCCAAGTATAACATCCCTCTCTCATTTATACCATTCAGAAGGCCTTAATTAAGGATATGTTAATTTTAAATAAAATCTTTTATTTATAAGTATAATTTTACAGTCATCTTCTAAGATTTTATTTTATAATTGATAATCAATGGTGCTTAATTATTACATTTTATTTTTATAACAATATTCATATTTAATTATATTTATTTGCTATTAATTTCCGGATCCTCGTGGTCATCCTTAATTAAGGCCAGACGAGTTATTTCTCTCTCTCTACTAGGGAAAGATGTACATATTTCCTTAACTCCATTAAATAGTCATTGCTTTCGACCAGGCTCAATGCCGCAAATATCTGATATAATGGTAAGCTTGGTACCCAACACATCATCCAGAACGATGGAAATTATGTATTTGCACTATACTGACACAAGTAGTGGTTTTCCTGATAATGAGGTTGTCGTGAAACAAAACCACAGAGCGACACAAAGCACGAAAGAACACAAAACAACGGGGACAACATCTCCCGACCTAATCAATGATAATTGAGTGTTTAGGTCCGTAAAATCGATATTGGTTCATCAAAATCAAAACAAGTCTACAAGTACTGTAGCTTGAAATGTTTCGCTGCATTAGTGACGTTACTGTAGACTTATGATGTTCTGGTTCCTTAATTAAGTAAAGCATTCATTGAACCCTGCGAAGCGCTGGTAAAGCTTCAAGTGGACAATTTAATTACTCAAAAGCATCAACAGAGATACAGTTGGACCGATGTCAAAGAACATCACCCTAGAACAAACAAAACTAGAACCTCGAGAGGGACAGGGACAGATTCCTAGATTATAAAGCAAAGAAGAGAAAAAACAATCAAAGAACAGAAAAGTTGCTTGAGGCTATGACATGTTTCTAAAGTCAACTCATTCGACAGCTTTCCAATGTTCCGGACCTAGAAATATTAATCTATGCCAGCGACATAATGATCAAGTTTAAAGGATCCTCACATTCGCAAATCCTTTCTACGCTTCAAAATTCTCTACAAATAACCGAGGACTGGTGCAAAACGCAAAAATTGGAGATATCAATAGAAAAATCAGCAGTGATGCGTATGAGCTATTCCATCTCAAATCGACCGAAATATTGAGAAAATTGACCTTACAATTTCTAAATACAATTAAACTTTTTTGTACGTAGAGAACTGTGATACAATGCTTTGTGCAAAGTTTGAGGCATCAGAACTTCATAGTGTTTAAATTAAAAATATTTAAATTGACATATAAACAGATTTTCTTACTTTTCATGGAAATGGAGAAATTTAGATTTTTCCTCATTAAGACGCCTTTGCCTAGGAAAAAATATTTTTAAAACATATAGTTAGATTCAGGATTTAAAGTACAAATAAACACATATTTTTTACTGATAGTATGTTTATAAAAAGGTATTGAAAATATCAAATAAAGAAAGTAAATAGTACGCGGGTGAACTAACCAGCTGATGTGAGACGGGAGCTAGCCGAGACAAGCAAGGCCAGGAGACAAACACGTGATGTTTCGTCTAGTAGCGCATATCTGGGCTAGCTTTATCACAAGTTTTCATTAACACAGGAGTAAAATGACGCCCAACGCTCGCTTATCTTCAGCTCTCGCCCAGTGCTTGCGGTACTGCGCCGTTCAACTCCAGGCGTGTGAAAATAATCTATTTAATACCCTCGAAACTTATTGTCATATCTCTAAGCAAACAATGCCGAATCCCTCTTAATAATGCAAGATTTTTTCTCAATTTTTTTTTTTTACATTTTTACAAATTGGCAAAAAGCCTAAAGGTAAGTAAAATCAGATTATCTGTCTCTCTGTGTACAATAAAAATAAGTATTACTTCTTATCATAACCTACCAAATGTCAGCTTCAAAATGAGCTCCCGTTCAATATTCTGCAGTAAATGGTTCCACAGTTCTGAGCGCTGAAAGAGGCTTGTTTTTATAAAATGCGCTAAATTTGTCGCTCAACAATACGAAAACCGTTTGACTTTCGATAGTATATTTTTGAAAATGCACTCTCCTCAGCACCTTGTATAAATAGGGAAAAAAATTAGAGTATAAAAAAATGCGATATTTTTTACTGATCGATTTCATATGGAATAGCTCGTATGTATATACGAAAAAGAGAAGAACACTTAAGAAATTCTACAGTCGCCACATGGGGTCCATACGTCGTCCCAGAAACTAAAATACCTAGGAATAATGCTAGAGAACAAAATGGATTGGTATCCTGATAGTTTTAAGAAAACAAATTATTGCACATCCATAACAACTTAATCCGTTGATCTAAAACAACATGGGGCCTTTCCTATCATCACCTTCTAACGAAATATAACCATGACAGTCTTTCAGTCATTATCTACATTGCAGAAGCCTGGCGTCACACCATATCCAAAAGAGCCAGTCTCAAATTACAACAGATACAAATATCCTACCTAAGATTCCCAACCAAAGTATACAAAACGGTCTCAAACGACGCTGTTTAATCAATAGCTGGGGCAATGCCAATAGATCAGGCACTGTTCTTCTACAAAGACATAAAAGCTGTCTACATATGACTACCCACAAATGTTGTTACACGCTCTTTAAAAGCAGCCGTGGCGAAAATGTGACTCGCGAGCATATTTGGCTCGCAATGATAGCTATGCATTTCTCTTGCTTCCTACCTCCTCCAACCCCCACCCTCTCACTCACTGGAGTCAAACTCCGTTCCGTTTGTATTTGTTTCTGACCTGCGAGTGGGGTATCGTCGCAATGTCTCTCTCGAAACCATGTACCTCTACAAAAACAAAAAGTTGTGACGTAATGATAACAGTTTCCCGTCTTCTTTATACAGGATGATTCACGAAGAGTTATAGTGAATTACGATGCTTATTTTCGAAGACATTCTGAGCAAAAAATGTCATTTAAACATGAATTATATTCACAATATTTACAGAGTTACACTAATTTGAAGTTGTTTGTAAAATACTTTTTTATTTAGTTTTAAGGGTAAAAGAATATTACAAATAGAGAATGAACTATTGAGAAGTATCATTATTCTTTAATTGGCTAGTGTTCTGAAGCTAAAAATGTGTTGTTAATTCCTTTGTTGCTTTATATAAATAAAAATCATGCCTTAGGACTTTATTGTATGTGCTAATACGGTTATTCATATTATGTTCGTTCTATGTATACCCTACTTCTTACTTATTTACTTACTGGCTTTTAAGGAATCCGGAGGTTCATTGCCGCCCTCACATAAGCCCGCCATTGGTCCCTATCCTAAGCAAGATTAATCCAGTCTCTATCATCATATCCCACCTCCCTCAAATCCATTTTAATATTATCATCCCATCTACGTCTCGGCCTCCCTAAAGGTCTTTTTCCCTCCGGCCTCCCAACTAACATTCTATATGCATTTCTGGATTCGCCCATACGTTCTACATGCCCTGCCCATCTCAAACGTCTGGATTTAATGTTCCTTATGTCAGGTGAAGAATACAATGCGTGCAGTTCTGTGTTGTGGAACTTTCTCCATTCTCCTGTAACTTCATCCCTCTTAGCCCCAAATATTTTCCTAAGTACCTTATTCTCAAACACCCTTAACCTATGTTCCTCTCTCAAAGTGAGAGTCCATATTCCTTTGCTGTGGTCGTGCCGAGAATCAGTCCCATTCCGAGGCTTATTTGAAGGATTCGTAACAAGATACTTTATTTCGCTATCTGAAGTATTTAACAACGGTTTCTTATTCTGAATTAATAAGTTCAATATTTTATTAGATCTTTATTCCCATTTACTTTTAATAAACCCGTTTAATTTATCCCTTCATTAACAAACTTATTAAGTCAAAGTATTATGCAAGTTCAAGAACAACTTGTATTTCTGAACTCGAAAAGAAACCAGGCATGCCGCAATATAAACACGCGTTGCAATATAATATTAACAGAACTAATTAACCTTTATAAGACCAGAGTTTGGTAAACTCGATTAAATCAGACATTCAAAGTCTGTACTCTGAAATATGTCCTACTTTCTACATGGAAAGTTTCTTAATGTAGGAAATAGTTTAATGCTTCTTAAATGGCAAATAAATTGAATTCCGGAGAAAAAAAACTGAGAATAAAAGCGTTCCACCACTTCCCAAGAGAATATATAAAGAAAAGAAACTGTGAACTTCTACGAAACCAATTTTGCTTTGGTTATATTGCAAGCAATGCCGCATTCTCGTTCCGAATAGCTCCAGTCGCGTTTCCTTACCTAACGAATTGTTATATTCAGTTTTTAAAACTTGATGACCACAAATACGAAACCATTAAGTGCATGTTTGAGACAGTTCTTTCTCAAAATCCCAGACGCGCTGTAATTATTGAAGCAAATACTTGGATTTATCTCTAAGTTCAGATACAAAGAACTTTTATTTAACTAGAGTACAGGGTGATTCAAAAGTCTCGTGACATTTTATACAAAACAGCGTGCAATTGCAAAAGTTCCTGTACTTCTGAAACATACTATACCAAAGACTACATTTAGTGCATTTCAATGTGGTTGCCCTCTACGTCTAAGCTGAGCTTCCATCTTTCTTCCGTAGATCGGAGCACTTTGTTCAGCATAGTGGGTGTGATCTCGTCTGCTGCTGAAGTTATTCGCTGTCATAATTGCTGTAGGGTGTCGATCTGTGTTCGATACACCTTAGAGTGAATCCCCAGGCGAAAACGTCTTAAGGGCGTCAGGTCTGGAGAGCGGGACGTTCAAATTCTCGGTGAGCCACGACCTACCCACTTATTGGGAAAGTGTTCATTGAGGTATTCTCTTACAATTAAGGCAAAATGAGGTGGTGCGCCATCTTGCTGGAAAACAACAGTGTATGTTATTCCATCCTGTTCCAGCTGCGGTACCAAGAAGTGTTGTAGCATGTCAAGGTAGGTATTCCCTGTAATTGTTCGCTCTGCGAACTTTAACGGCCCGTAAATTTGTGTCATACCCATCCAGACACTTACCTTCGGTGAGTCCCATTGCCACTCTTGGATTACGTTAAGCTGTTCTCCCCAAATCCTACAATTGTGCCTGTTCACGCGACCACATGTATGAAATGTTGCTTCATCACTGAACAGCACATTGTTTACCAGATTTTCATTTTCGACTGTATCTAACAAATCAAAACACATTGCTTGTCGAGCTTCAAAATCCTCAGATTCAAGCTTGTGCAGTATCTGGATGTGATAAGGACGTTTCTTCAAGGTATAGCGTAAGGTACGCCATACAGTGCTTTGTGAAACATCCCTACTCAGTTTCCTGGTAGAAGCGGTGACACTCCGTGTGATGGCATCCTGTATGACTTGCACTGTTTCTGGTGTTGTAGCCGGTCTCCCTGAACGCTCCTCATCCGCAACATTGCCAGTTCATTGGAATTTGTTTACCAGATCTCTGATAGCTTGCCTGCTAGGCCCTGGTTTCCTGAATCTTCTCTCGAAATCTTGTCGGACCTGTTCGTAGGTCACTTCACGTAGTCGAGCTGAAACGACTGCTATTCTTTCTTGTATGATGAGCATTCTTTCCAATTATCTATATAAGAAGTCCATGTATTAGCGATACCAGAAAAATGTCAAGAGACTTTTGAATCACCCTGTATTTCAGATCCCAGTAATGTTCTACGTACCCCAAGTTTGGTCTCTGACAGAACAACAGAAAAACCTGCTTCGTGTGTGCCAGAGGAAAATGGAAAGAAAAGTCCTCCAGCTGAGACTGCAAGAAACACCGACATCCGAATAAGAAGCGGTATGCAGGATGCAGTGAGGTTTGCGCAACGTCTCAAATGGAAATTAGATTAGATTAGATTAGATTTATTTATTTAACCTGGTAGAGATAAGGCCGTCAGGCCTTCTCTGCCCCTCTACCAGGGGATTACAACTATAACATGAACAATAAGATTACAATTAATATTAAATTTACAATTACAATTACAATTACAATAAAAATTAAAGTACGACAAGAATACCTGATTAATGAAAGCTAGACATTTTATCATAGAAGTTAAGAACAAAGAATATTTTTGTATTTACAAAATTACAAATTAAACCTACAATAACAAAATTCTATAGTGATGAAATTACCGGATATTGAGATATTTTGTTGTAGATTAAAAGAACTATTTACAAGAAACCATGTCTGAACGAGTCTCAATTACTGACCAAGTGCCTAGTAAGTTTGCGTTTGAATTGAATTTTATTTCGACAGTCCCTGATGCTAGCAGGTAAAGAATTCCAGAGTCTTGGCAGGGCTATTGTGAAAGAGGATGAGTATGAGGAGGTGCGATGGGATGGTATTGTTAGTATTGTTTCATGGCGAGAGCGTGTGTTCAGATTGTGGTGGGAAGAAAGGTAAGTGAAGCGAGACGACAGGTACGAAGGAATAGAAGAGTTCAAGATTTCGAAGAGAAAGAGAAGTGAATGTAAATTTCTTTTCTTATCTAGTTTAAGCCAACCTATTGCTTCCAGGGATGGGGTAATATGATCATATTTACGAACATTGCTTACAAAACGTACACACGTGACACGTGAGTAGGATGGACTGCAACAGGTGGACCTATGCCTGGACCATGTGGGACCCACGCATTGGGAAAAGAAGCAGAAGACGTCCAAGGAGAAGGTGGTCGGACGCTTTCCAGAGAGAGACTGGAGCACAGTGGACGAGAACAGCGAGGGACAGGCAGGCATGGAAACGACTGGAAGAAATTACGAACACTATGTAAACTGTGTATAGTTGTGCATTGTTTATATAGTTATTTTTGTGTGTGTCAGTTTGGATAGTTTGAGTCCGTGTATAGTTGGTACAGTTCATATATTTAGTTAGTATAATTTTTGTGTTCAATTGTATGGTTTTTGTGTGTTTAGTTTAGATAGTTTGTGTGTTTAGACTGTATAATTTATGTGTGCAATATGTATAGGTTTTTATGTCTTTAGTTTGTGTGTGAGTTAAGACTGTATATGTGTTCAGTTTGTGTATTTTTTTTTCTTTTTTTATCATGTGTTTAGTGTGGATAGTTGTGTGTTCAGATTAGAATTTATGTGTTTAGTTTGCATAGTTTTTTGTGGATGTTTAGTTTGCATAATTTATGTGTTTAGTGTGTATAGTTTTTCGTGCTCAGTTGGTATAATTTGTTTATGTGTTTAGTTTGTAAGTATAGTATAAGCTCTCTTGGACTGGCTCCCCAAGTGTAGTAGACCTTCAGCTCACACTACACTCCTGTAGGAGACCGTTTCCCTTATGGGATATCAGGCTTTTCGTATTTCGTATTTCAGATCAATTCTGTTTTTCTTATCCCTTGGCCAAGTGTCTGATTTCAGTTAAATCTAAGAGAGGTCAACGAGTATGTTAAAACTAAAATATGACGATTCAATACTATTTGTACAGAAAAAAACAAGTGACGAAAGGTTACTTGAACTTATAAACAAGAATGAAACATTCGTAAAAAAGTCCACTCATGTGGAGTAACGGTTAACGCGTCTAGCCGCGAAACCAGGTGGCCAGGGTTCAATTCGCGGTCGGGACAAGTTACCTGGTTGAGGTTTTTTCCGGGGTTTTCCCTCAACCCAACATGAGTAAATGCTGAGTAACTTTCAGTGTTGGACCCCGGATTCATTTCACCGGCATTATCACCTTCATCTCATTCAGAAGCTAAATAACCTAAGCTGTTGATAAAGCGTCGTAAAATAAAATAAATTCGTAAAAACATTTTCACCCATCCATTCCATCTTTTATCCACTTATCTTCGAACCTCTTTCCATCTGTCTATCAAGCCATGTAACTACTCACTCATCTACCGGCCTATCAAGACATCTAACTACTCATTATTCTACTTGCTTATCAAGTCATTCAACTACCTATTCATTTACATGTCTATTAAGCCATATAAATATCCATTAATCTAGCTGCCTATCAAGCGATCTAACTATCAATTCACCTACTTGCCGAACAGGCCATCTAACTACTCATTCATCTAATTGCTTATGTGAGGGCAGCAATGAACTTTTATCATCCAGTCTGCTCTCAAAGTTAGAATTTATAAAACAGTTATATTACCAGTTGTTCTGTACGGTTGTGAAACTTGGACTCTCACTTTGAGAGAGAAACATAAGTTAAGAGTGTTTGAGAATAAGGTGCTTAGGAAAATATTTGGGGCTAAGAGGGGTGAAGCTACAGGAGAATGGAGAAAGTTACACAACACAGAACAGCACGCATTGCATTCTTCACCTGACATAATTAAGAACATTAAATCCAGACTTTGAGATGGGCAGGGCATGTAGCACGTATGGGCGAATCCAGAATGGTGTGTTAGTTGGGAGGCCGGAGGTAAAAGACCTTTGGGGAGGCCAAGACGTAGATGGGATGATAATATTAAAATGGATTTGAGGGTGGTGGGATATGATGGTAGAGACTGGATTAATCTTGCTTAGGATAGGGACCGATGGCGGGCTTATGTGAGGGCGGCAATGAACTTCCGGGTTTCTTAAAAGCCGTAAGTAAGTAGGCCTAATGTAAGTAAGGAATATACTGTTGCTATATGTAGAATTTCCTCAGAATATTATTCCAAAACTCATTACCTTGTGGAAGTATTGCGTATATCTGATAGCAAAATGTTATCTATATAATGAGATGGAAACAAATTATTATCATCATCATTATTTGAAAAGTTTTCACTACTTTTCCTTTTCACTTTTCACTTTTGGAACCAGTTTTGAAAGAGTGACAGTGGAACAGAAACTGCAATGAAAAGTTCAAGGCGCAAAGTGAAAAGTTGGTGAAATAGGCTCCTGGACAACGGTGTGTAGCCCTATGATGTAAGAGCAATTTTATTAGCGGTCAACGATGTGACGACTAGACATCTCAGGATTCATATTTGATGGAGGAAGAAATTTCGTGCGGCCTCTTAGATATTTGATCACCTGCTGTAGGCTTCGTCTTCAGTTTCACCATACACAGGAAGAACTCTAT
Organism: Periplaneta americana; assembly: GCF_040183065.1. Classification (NCBI taxonomy): domain Eukaryota; kingdom Metazoa; phylum Arthropoda; class Insecta; order Blattodea; family Blattidae; genus Periplaneta; species Periplaneta americana. Next base: position 145,216,021 of record NC_091128.1, read on the forward strand.
TATTTTCCCTTAAAATAATACATCTTCACCTTCTCCTCTCGCTCGCTCACTTGTCAATATCCGGTCACGTGAGTCTCTCTTACATGTTCCACAGCTTTTCATGTTGCACTTCAAAGCTCGCCTGGCTGTCTACCTTCTAGGAGCGCTGGCAATACTTTATGAGATTCCACTACTAACTGACGTTTTAAAGGTTTTAGTAATTCCTCCTTCAGACTAACCTTAGAAATGAATAAGTAGATCTATTCTCTCAGAGAGTGAAAAGTGTAAATTGAGTCACGGTGGTTTCATAAAGTGAAAATTCTTCACAAGGATCCGTTTTTCCTTTGGCAAATCACTTCTTACTTCCCGCATATGGAAGACAGTTTCTTTAAAGTACTCTTGTGCGACGTAAAGGACATAATTTTATTTTTAATATTTGTTTTAATGATTTCAACTACCGTTCTATACGTGAAATTTTCAATATAATCTACATACCTTCATCGTCATTATTGGGACTCGGAAGTTGATTAAATATCATCTTTCTTCTGAGACATCACAGACAATGCAGGATGTAATATAAACTCGTTTCACTTCAACACGAACTAATATAGCCTACTTTTATTTTGTATCTTTTTGCATTTTCCGATCTTTTGTTGTGTATTGGTCATTTTTAAGGAAATATACTTTTTGTTGAATTTTTTTTGCCCTTTTCTGCTTTCAGCAGACATTTTTTACGTTGTGGTTGTAGTCCATAAATGGGAACCTCCTGCAGATTGTTTGCGTCATGCACGAATTTTCCTTATGGTTGCACCAGTCTTGACTCCTGAACACGTGTGTTAAGTGCTTCCACCATTCAACGCAACAGAACAAATGCTGCAGCCGCAGTGCCCGCAGTCAGCATTTTATTGTACCACATAAGTGAAGACGTACGAATGCCGAAAGTGAAGTAAAATAGACAAAGTGTTTTGCTACAGTTAGTGACAGAGTTTGGTGACAATGTATTTTCCACAGATGGAAGTAGGCTATACTATTTTATAAGTTGTGTGAAATTAAAGAAAGTGCATATGCACCCAGATATATGGTGAAAGCGACCAAGGCAATTAAATCATTTTACACAAAAATGGTTCACATAACATGCATGGAGTGAATGAACTAAAGCGAGTTAACAATTTGCAGAAACGTGTAGGAAAAATTGGACAAGACGTTAGACAGAAAATGAAAAAGTTATTGGAAAACAGCATTGGGTACCAGTCAATGTGTGAAGTCGAGAAAGTTCTTCAAAGTGAAAACTCTGACTTCAATACTTTTGATGAAGATTTTTCACCAGGGGACCTTGAGCGTTTCAAGTATGCGTCCATGACGTCAGTTGAAGTAAAAAGGAGTTATTATTATTATTATTTTTTTTTCTTATTATTATTGGCGAATCCAGAAATGCATATAGAGTGTTAGTTGGGAGACCGGAGGTAAAAGACCTTTGGGGAGGCCGAGACGTAGATGGGAAGATAATATTAAAATGGATTTGAGGGAGGTGGAATATGATGATAGAGACTGGATTAATCTTGCTCAGGATAGGGACCGATGACGGGCTTATGTGAGGGCGGCAATGAACCTACGGGTTCCTTAAAAGCCAGTAAGTAAGTAAGTATTATTATTATTATTATTATTATTATAATCTTGGTCACTTTTTTATTTTAATGTCTTTTCAGAAATTTAAGGTCATTTTATAGGTCGTTTTTCCGTGATTTTTAGGTTACAAACTTCCGAGCCCTAGTCATCATCATCAACATCATTAGCTTTATCATGATATATTAAATAGTTTAGTCTTTTCAGAAAAAGCATTCGTACAATAAAAAAATATTCTGCTTTGTGTCAGAGATTGTAGCCGACATAGGCACGTAGAATTCATCATCCAGTCTAGGGAATGAAACTACACTTGCGTTCGTTAAAATGTTTTATTTTTGTTTCTGATTTGAAAATGGAAAGAGTCTATGTTCAGTAATATCCATTCTGAACTTAGAAATTACAAGAAGTAAAGAAAGGTAGGAATGAAGGAAGATTAACTGCAAGAAACTCGTAAAAAACATTTAGAACTGAAAGAAAAATCAGCAATGTTATGGAAAAGTATCAAGGAAGAGAAAGGGAAATCCTGGAACAAATATCTAAAAATCTATAAAAACTATAAAATGAAACATATAATGATAATAAATCATTTAAGTTATGTAGGAAGTAAAAACTAAATGTATACCAATAATAAATCTGTAGCCAAAATGTTTCTGGTAATTTTCGATTTTCCAAAAATAATTGGTGTTAACATGTAGGCTATAATTAACCATCCTGAAACCGAAAATCGCATTTTTGAAATTTTTGTTTGTATGTCTGTCTGTCTTTCTGGATATTTGTTACCTTTTCACGGGATAATGGCTGAACCGATTTATATGAAAATTGGAATATAAATTAAGTTCGTTGTAACTTAGATTTTAGACTATATGGCATTCAAAATACTTTATTTAAAAGGGGGTTATAAGGGGGCTTGAATTAAATAAATCGAGATATCTCCCTTATTATTAATTTTCATGAAAAATGCTACATAACAAAAGTTTCTTTAAAAATAATATCCGATAAGTTTTATTCCATACAAAATTTTAATAGGACTGATATTTAATTAGATAAATGAGTTTTAAAATTACAATAACAACGACATTTAAGGCGCTGTACTGAAATAAAAACAAATGACTTCGTCTATAAGAGGCCTTGGACAACAACAATCGAAAGCTATTAAACATAGCCTACAGAGAATGTTTCTGTGTTTGTATGAAGTAATATCGGAAGCTAATTAATTGTTTAATTATTATTTCACCATTGGAAAGTGTAGTTTCTTTAGATGGACATAATTCTACAATGTTATTACAGTAAATTCTGAAACATATAGCAAGTAATATAAAGTATACACATTAAAACTAAATGATATGTAAATCTTCATTAAACTATGGTTGCATGTAATAACAATTAAGAAACATGTTAAAGGAATTGTCATTGCACCAAATGATTGCTCTCTGGATCAAAATGACCGCATTTTAATTATTTAAATACAATTTAAATTAAGTAACATATTAAACGATTTATCCTTCTATCAAACACGAATGTTCCCTGGATCAAACGTCCTATTTTAATTATGTAATTACTTTATATTTATTTCTAACAGGTGCAACGGAGCGCACGGGTACGGCTAGTCTTCAATATGAAATTTACATTAAATTGCGGTTACGTGTGTGCGATACCTAAGAATGAAACGATGTTTGCTCCTTTCATTTATGTTTCTTTGCATCCATAGCAACAACAGCAGTTCGCCATCACTGCGGCTATAATCAGTACATAATAATTTATCTTAATTTGAATACATTTCAATAAAAAATCATAATCAAGAACCCACATATAAAAAACACTACAGAATCGTATGCGGCATACTAAATTCACGTGACTTACGTTTCCAATGTTGATACCCTGCGCAGTAGATCAGGAGCACTCTATCTATATATTTACTCTATGGTCGGTCTCAACCTGTGAGTGTCTGGACAGTTGCCAGCTTCCAGTGCTACCATCGAGTTTTTCATACTTAGCGGTTTTCTGAGCGTTCTACTCAATGCGGAAGGAGTTTTCTAACAGACTATAGTTTTTAATGTATTGTAATAAGTTAAAAATTCTCTACTACATTCTCCTTTGACAAAAACTTTCAGAACATATATTTTAAAAGCTTTGAAACTTTTTCCAACATAAATTAAGACAAGTAACAATTAAAATTAAAGTTGGGGGAATCGGAACTCGACTTAAAGAAATAATAAAATACATCAAGTTTTGTCCTGAGTTTAAAGTGCACTGAGTCTCTGACTTAATTCTCCAAATGTCATTCTTCGAGTAATTAAATTACGAAGCGGTAAATGTATCGTACAACTACACCATCTCTCTTTCACTCTCACTGAAAGTAGGTAGGCTTATACCAACCACATCTCATACAATCATTCTTCAAGCTAATATTATGTAAACACTATATGTATGATTATAAATAAACATACACAGTAACTGCGGTCAATTAATGTTTAATGCCCTATAACTACTATAGTTACTATTGTTATTAACATCGTTCTCGATACCGGTATCGATAGTAAAAAAAAAATTCTTCCAAAAAGAGTCGCCCTAAATAAGGGTCCGATAGATCGGCCTACTAATCAATTCACAATGAACAATGATGAAAAACAATTATGTGACAATTTGAAAGAAAAAAAACATTAAAATAAATGATAAGAAAACATAGGAAATCATTTACAATAAAAGTTTCTTGGGTACAAATGATTACTAATTAGAGCTAAGGATGATTTTAACACATGAAATCCTATGGCATCAATCGTTGCATCAGAAATTTTAAATTGTTTAAGTTGATTTAAATTTTCTCGTGGGATCGTACCACGGGCACCGAACATGAGCCCAAAAACTGTCCAATGTGTGATGCTCCGAAATGCTGACAACAAGGCTCATAGATGACTTGTTTTTCACGACACACCTCTTGTGGCTGTTGCTCATGCATCTCGAAACGGATTGTGGGATCGAGAATGTCAACCTTATCCTTCTGGCGATCAAGTATGATGATATCAGCACGTCTAGTAGAGCCATCGAAGAGACGCAACCAACCTCCTCATAAACCTCATAGGAAGCATTCTGACGGATTTCCATAACTAAATCACAAAACTGTCTTGAAGAAGTCGTCCAAAAGTTCGAAATGATAGCTTTAAATTTTGGAAATAAAAATATGCCCACAAAAGCCTAAAATTCTAGTTTTTATTATTAGGAAGTAGGCTATAGTATGTAGGCTATAGAAAATTCCATAATTCCAAAAGTAATTTTTTACAACCATTTCATTTACAGGAAAACTACAAGAAGAATCAATGTCAGTAAAGGTATTGAAATTTATTAGGGTTACGGTTTCATAAATCAAATGATCAGATTATCTAAACTTCATAAATAAGCCAGAGAAAGACTTCATAAGTCTTTGGTACGACAAGTCTTGGCTTACAAAAATGATGTCTGGACTGTGAGAGAGTACATGGGGCGAGACTGACAGCTACAGGGATGAAGCTCATAAAAAGAAAGGCTAAATTTAATGTATACTGCAGACCAGATTCCCGCAGAAACGAAGATACACTACATGAACTATAAATACAGCAATTATAGAGTACATCTTAGGATGTAAATGAAGTAGACATACATAGAAAGAATTAAACTAGGGAGATTACCAAGAAATATTATAAAGTGTATTTATGAAAGGATAAGATAGCCAAAGAGTTCTAAGGACAGATGGTATGAAAAAGTAATGGGTTATAGAGGACTTAATACATGATTGAAAATGGTAATGAGTAGCATTGTTATTATTAGTAGTATTATAATAGTAGTAGCAATAATAGTAATAGTAGTAGTAGTAGTAGTAGTTGTAGTAGTAGTAGTAGTAGTAGTAGTAGTAGTAGTAGTAGTAGTAGTAGTGTGTAGTAGTATTAGTATTACAATCAATATTTGTATATATTAGTCTATACGATAATAAGTAAGTATAGAATTATGTAAGTACTTACAAGAAAATATTTACGAAAGAAGTCGTATCTTATGATGTTTGTGACTACTCTATGAGTATCTAGTAGCGTTTGTTAATAGTTATCTAATGACTGTATAAATTTGTTTATCAGAATATAGTTTGTTAATAGTTCTGTTATTATTGTAGCAATTTGTTTATCAGAATATAGTTTGTTAGAAGTTCTGTTATTATTGTAACAATTTGTTTATCAGAATATAGTTTGTTAATAGTTCTGTTATTATTGTAGCAATTTGTTTATCAGATTATAGTTTGTTAAAAGTTCTGTTATTATTGTAGCATTTATTTATCAGAATATAGTTTGTTAAAAATTCTGTTATTATTGTAGCAATTTGTTTATCAGGATATAGTTTGTTAATAGTTCCGTTATTATTGTAGCAATTTGTTTATCAGAATATAGTTTGTTAGAAGTTCTGTTATTATTGTAGCAATTTGTTTATCAGAATATAGTTTGTTAATAGTTCTGTTATTATTGTAGCAATTTGTTTATCAGAATATAGTTTGTTAATAGTTCTGTTATTATTGTAGCAATTTGTTTATCAGACTATAGTTTGTTAATAGTTCTGTTATTATTGTAGCAATTTGTTTATCAGAATATAGTTTGTTAATAGTTCTGTTATTATTGTAGCAATTTGTTTATCAGAATATAGTTTGTTAATAGTTCTGTTGTTATTGTAGCAATTTGTTTATCAGAATATAGTTTGTTAATAGTTCTGTTATTATTGTAGCAATTTGTTTATCAGAATATAGTTTGTTAGAAGTTCTGTTATTATTGTAGCAATTTGTTATCAGAATATAGTTTGTTATTTATTTATTTATCTATCTAAACGATAACAGCTCCCTGTATTAACAGCTGCCACAAAGACAGAGCATATTGAGCAATAGTCAGTTGGAAGTATAAATAACATACATATGTTTAAGTTGAAGGGAGTCTTACAACAACGACAAGAAATGACTGAATAAATAAGTAGCTACTAATTAATTAGTTGAAGATCATTGTTGACCGTAGAGATGGTTGCGGAGTATAAATATTGATCCTCTCAGAACTGCAATTATTGTAGCATTATATAGTTTGTTAATAGTTATGTTATTATTGTAGCAATTTGTTTATCAGAATATAGTTTGTTAGAAGTTGTGTTATTATTGTAACAATTTGTTTATCAGAATATAGTTTGTTAATAGTTGTTATTATTGTAGCAATTTGTTTATCAGATTATAGTTTGTTAAAAGTTCTGTTATTATTGTAACAATTTGTTTATCAGAATATAGTTTGTTAATAGTTTTGTTCTTACTGTAGCAATTTGTTTCTCAGAATATAGTTTGTTAATAGTTTTGTTATTACTGTAGATATTTGTTTATCGGAATATAGTTTGTTAATATTCTGTTATTACTGTACCAATTTATTCATCAGAATACAATTTGTTAATAATTTTGTTATTAGTAGCAAGTGGGAAGTGGTGGAACGCTTTTATTCTGAGTTTTTTTTCTACAGAATTCAATTTATTTGCCATTTAAGAAGCATTCAACTATTTTCTACATTAAGAAACTTTCCATGTAGAAAGTAGGACATATTTCAGAGTACAGACTTTGAATGTCTGATTTAACCGAGTTTACCAAACTCTGGTCTAATAACGGTTAATTAGTTGTGTTAATATTATATTGCAACGCGTGTTTATATTGCGGCGTGCCTGGTTTCTTTTCGAGTTCAAAAAAGACAAGTTGTTCTTGAACTTGCATAATACTTTGATTTAATAAGTTTGTTAAGAAGGAATACATTAAACGGCTTTATTAAAAGTAAATGGGAATAAAGATCTAATAAAATATTGAACTTATTAATTCAGAATAAGAAACCGTTGTTAAATACTTCAGATAGAGAAATAAAGTACACATAGAATGAACATTATATCAATAAACCATATTAGCACATGTAATGAAGTTTTAAGGCATGAAGGGTTTCTGCAATTCAGAATTCATTTTTGGTGAAATGTGTTTACTGTGGTATTAAAAGCTAGAGAATTTCGTGCTCAAGTAATGTTCTTCCTTTCTGTGAAAATCTATTTATTTTTAATTAAAACATTTTACAACAGGTTCTACGAACTGCGGCAGATTTAACAAGCGTTTCGGGAGAACCGATTAAATGACACCACTGAGAAAGGAGGCGTAACTACTGTCCGGCAAGGCCAACTTCGCCTTGTAGGTCAGGGCGCTGCAGTCGACCAGGTATCTGTTTATGTTACGATCAGAGTGCTGCATTGGAGTTAAATCGCTCGCTTGAACTCGGTGGAGTGTCGCACTCTCGAGTGAGATACGATCGGTCGTGATACGCTCGTAGTAATTAGAAGCACAGTACAAGGTCATCTCACCGTCATGTCTTATATTGTATGGAAGGCGACAGATAAGATACACATATGTTTTGCTCACACGGTAAAAATAGAGGTTTATTTTCTGCGTTTATGACAAACGTTTAATGGAACAGTCAATGGAACGTACCAAAAGAGTAACATGAAGTTATGAATAAAATAGTATGAAAAACTTGGATATACAGTTGTTATTTCTAATTAATAATTATTCAATATTTGATTTACCACATATATAATATGATAGGTCCATACATAGTGTTCCGCCTATATACTGCGACAATTTAGAAACGTTTTACAAAATATTATTGTACAGCAGTAGATTAATAACAATATTAGTACAGAGATAACGTCACAGAAAATATAATAAAACGAATAATCATGCTGCACAAATGTTACAGATGCAAAGATTGATACACTAATTATAAGAGGAGATTATTATTATTATTATTATTATTATTATTATTATTATTATTATTATTATTATTAAGGTTCTTATGAAAATATTTGGGGCTAAGAGGGATGAAGTTACAGGAGAATGGAGAAAGTTAAGGCTGGTTCACAATAAACCGGGAACGGAAACGGCAACGAGAACGAGAACGGAAATAATGTTAAAATAAATGTATTTAAATGTGAACGTTCACAATAGTTAATTGTGAATCCTCACATTTAAATACATTTATTTTAACAATATTCCCGTTCTCGTTCTCGTTGCCGTTTCCGTTCCAGGTTTATTGTGAACCAGCCTTTACACAACGCAGAGCTGCACGCATTGTATTCTTCACCTGACATAATTAGGAACATAAAATCCAGACGTTTGAGATGGGCAGGACATGTAGCACGTATGGGCGAATCCAGAAATGCATATAGAGTGTTAGTTGGGAGGCCGGAGGGAAAAAGACCTTTGGGGAGGCCGAGACGTAGGTGGGAAGATAATATTAAAATGGATTTGAGGGAAGTGGGGGTATGATGGTAGAGAGTGGATTAATCTTGCTCAGGATAGGGACCAATGGCGGGCTTATGTGAGGGCGGCAATGAACCTCCGGGTTCCTTAAAAGCCAGTAAGTTTGAAGTTTGAATTATTAATATTATTATTATTATCATTGTTATTATTATTATTATTATTATTATTATTATTATTATTATTATTATTATTATTATTATTACTAGAAAACTAGATACAGTTCTTGCATTATCGTGATTGTGTTCTCCGTGTATAATAATTACATTTACATCCAACAACATCTATCAGATGTGGCAAAAAAATATCACTTCTGTGTGTGGGGGAGAGGAACCTTTACCTACAACATTTATATTACATTTTAAAGCAAGTTTTGTAGTTGTACTATAGAGAGGTTAGTTAAACACTGCAAAGTTTTGAAATGATAAACATCTATGATGTTACCACACAGTTCATCACTGTAACAAGAACGAATGTCTAACGCTCGGCTTATACCATTCGAGGATTTATCGCTCGTGACACTTTTACCCATCATGTATGTGCGTTACCTATCGGATTATGCTATTAACTACTTGGCGCTCGAGCGAAAACGTCCGATGCAGACCTCTGGTTACGATACAATGACATCACAGCGTTGTTTGTTTCATATAATTTCCGCGTCGAAAGTTCGCTTTTCCGGATAGTATTTCAAAACAAGTACACGAACTCTGGTGCTGCTATAGAACTCCGGGCAAGGAATACAAATATTGAAGCAAGTACTCAGACCTCGACTACATCTGCATATTTAGCAGTACCTGCGAAATTAATGAATCCAGCCGAATAAACGATTCTGACAGCAGTCGTGTTCATTATAATGGCTGTGTATCTAAGAGACAACAACAGGAGAACGAATCGATGGGATTCCAAACAGCATCGGATTCGAGCAGGAGATGTAATCAGCACAGAACAGACCTGGCCTCCGGCGAGCTGCGAAACAGTGCGGCTCCCAATTTAGAATTATTTGACTGCTGCTGTACCCAGCCACCACTTTTACTCCAGAGTTTCTCCAATCTGCTCTGTGGTGTACGTAACTATGAGTCAATGCGCAATCAAGAAATACGTTCAAATGCGAACTACATTCGGTTACTACAACGGTGTGCAATTTAGTTTTAACGTCCAATTAAGAAGAGAGGTTACAATCGGTATGGCATAGTTGCGCCCCGCGGTCAATCGGGAGACCTAGGCATGGCATAATTGCGCCCCGAAAAAATCAGGTAGCAGAATGGACATGGTATAGTTGCGCCCCGAAGAAATCAGGTAGAAGAATGGACATGGCATAGTTGCGCCCCGATGGACATAGCACACTAAATTAATAAATTACTTAAAAATATTATAATGGTAGCTGCATTGAAATCAGGTAGGCCTAGCATATTATCAATTTTGCTATTTAAAATAACACTTTTTTTAATCGATCACACACAATAAATGAACTGCTTTTTTTGTTTTTACACCGATATCTTAACCCTACGGCACAGGGTTTCGAAAATTGAAACTTGGAACCATTGTGAATTGTTAAGTCTTTACCCTTTTCACTAAACTTAACATTCATTTTAAATTAACCTCACTATACGCCACAGATGGTGTGAAAATCACTAATAAAATGTTAAGACTGTAAGGCCCCATGTTCCAACGGCTCATTCATTTGAATATGTCAGTAAAGTACTGCCAACTTCATGATGTTCATTTTTACGGTAGGCTATCGTTGATCGCTGCATAAACAGTAGAAAAACAGTTAATAAAGTACTGCCAGCTTCATGATGTTCATTTTAATAAATATTAAATCGAATAAGAAATCAATAAGGTTGGTTGATTACGAGGCTCGAGTTTACTTAGTGTTTTTCTCTATCTATTTCATCGGGGCGCAACTATGCCATGCCCTTTTCTCTACCTGATGGGAACGGGGCGCAACTATGCCATGCCCTTTTCTCTACCTGATGGGAACGGGGCGCAACTATGCCCACAAAGTAGGGACCCTTTTTTATCTGCTGCATCTTATCTGACCGTGGGGTGCAACTATGCGTAGAAGAGGGTAAAGTAGATAAAAAATTTTGCAATTTTTTAATGATATTGAGGTTATTCAATGGAGCAAAGTTCCTCAGAAAATAGCATTTTGTCGTCATATCCTTCACTTATGAAGACACGTTACAAGAATTGAATTACAATCTATAAAAACTGTTTTTTTTATTTGACTTGTGATCGAAGTTACCTGCTTAAATAGGGTAAAATCGATCACCATTGAATTTTTAGTTTAAGATCGATTTTAAAATATTGCGGAGTAAAGTCGATCACGGTTTGTGTTTTTAAAAAACAAATTAAGTCTATTACACATATTTTATTTGTTATAAAGGGTGTAAAAACAATAATAATCTTCAATATATGCCTATAGCATTATATAGTGTATCTTTTGTTACTGTGATCATACTATTCGATACAATTAGGCCTATAGGTCTCCACTGTACATTCGTGACTATGATTGCCAACTTATAAAACATAAAAACACATTTTAATACTTCACATACCAACAAACAAAGATTTAAGAATTCAAAATTTACATTGAAATACCACCATTCAATTATAATCTAAAATGCAATTCAACATTGCTTAGGTTTATATCAGATGTTATTTGAAATCTTCCCCTCCTCATGTCACTTTAGAAACTATGTTGTTCCCATAGTCAGGTACAGAGGGGTGTACAAAATATGTTCCTTTGGCAGTGCTTCTCTTAAGCAAGAAATTCACCATAATTTCGTCTTCCTCTTTCCCCACTATCCCATCAATATAAGCTATACTATGACATTTTTCTGTTTATAAGTGTTAGTTGGAGGTATTTCGGCGAACAATTTATTCTTCCTGCTGGTCCTATCTGTTTCGAGTAGGTTGATGGCATGATCGACTTAACCCTACAAAGGTACAAGTTTTCTTAAAATAATAAGTTTCAATACTAACATTTACGAACTGCAAAACTATTATTTCGGGATACAATCTCAATGAAAAGTACTTACGTATACTTCCTGTCTCCTTTCACTGCTAACGATAATTTAGAGTTTGTAAGACTTTGTTTTGGTTTAAGAGAAAAAGTTGAAAATAACAATTTTCACTTCAAAGGTAATTACACAGTGTTCCCATTGTTGGCATTCGCAGGCTTTTTTTTTTTTGTTGTCCCTCTCGCTTACATTTGCAATGTCAGGCAATGAAGTCAGCATAACAAAATTTTAACAAGTAACTGAGAAAATATATAATTTTCAATAAAAATCGCAAATGATCGATTTTACACCCACTGATTGACTTTACCTACTTCTACGGTACTGATTCATTCATTCATAGTTTTCTGCCTAAGGACATGTTCTTCACTGCAAACCCAGCGTTCTCCAATATTTCCTACTTTCTGCCTTCCTCTTTGTCTCCACATTTGATCCATATACTTTAATGTCGTCTATCATCTGATATATTCTTCTGCAACGAACCCTTCTCTCATTCACCATTTCTTTCAAAGCGAACTACATTTGGTAACTACAACGGTGTGCAATTAACGTCCAATTAAGAAGAGAGGTTACAATAACAATACTGATTCATTCATTCATAGTTTTCTGCCAAAGAACATGTTTTTCACTTCAAACCCAGCGTTCTCCAATATTTCCTATTTTCTGCCTTCCTCTTTATCTCCACATTTGATCCATATATTTTAATATCGTCTATCATCTGATATATTCTTCTACCTCGAACTCTTTTCTCGTTCACCATTTATTTCAGTACATCCTTCAGTAGACAGTTTTTTCTCAGCCAGTGACCCAACAAATTCCTTTTTCTCTTCCTGATCAGTTTCAGCATCTTTCTCTCTTCACCCACTCTTTCCAACACAGCTTCATTTCTTATTCTATCTATCTATCCATTTCACACGCTCCATTCTTCTCCATATCCACATTTCAAATGCTTCTATTCGTTTCTCTTCATTTCGTCGTAATGTCTATATTCTGCCTTCATACAATACCACACTTCACACAAAGCACTCCACTAGTCTCTTTCTTAATTATTTTTCCGCAGGCCCGCAGAAGATGCTCCTTTTTCTATCAAAGGCTTCAATTGCCATTGCTCTGCTCCTTTTAGCTTCCTGACAGCAGCTCATGTTACTGTTTATAGTACATCCCAAGTATTAGAAACTGTCCTCTTGTTCTACTGCCTCGTTTCGAATTCGCACGTTTACTTACTTACTTACTTACTTACTTACTTACTTACTTACTTACTTACTTACTTACTTACTTACTTACTGGCTTTTAAGGAACCCGGAGGTTCATTGCCGCCCTCACATAAGCCCGCCATTGGTCCCTATCCTGAGCAAGATTAATCCATTCTCTATCATCATATCCCACCTCCCTCAACTTCCCATATACGTCTCAGCCTCCCTAAAGGTCTTTTTCCTTCCGGCCTCCCAACTAACACTGGATTTAATGTTCGTAATTATGTCAGGTGAAGAATACAATGCGTGCAGCTCTGTGTTGTGTAACTTTCTCCATTCTCCTGTAACTTCATCCCTCTTAGCACCAAATATTTTCCTAAGAACTTTATTCTCAAACACCCTTAACCTATGTTCCTCTCTCAAAGTGAGAGTCCAAGTTTCGCAACCATAAAGAAAAACCGGTAATATAACTGTTTTATAAATTTTCTAACGTTCAGATTTTTTGACAGGAGACTGGATGATAATAGGCTTGTCAACCGAATAATAACAGGATTTTCCCATATTCGCACGTTTACCTTCTTTATTTTTCTTCCTATAACCATAGCCTACATCCCATACTGCTCACAGCTGTCATTTAGCTCCAGTAGCATATTCTTTTGTATAGTCTTCTCTTCTACTAACAACGAACACTACGGATATTACATTGAATAAGGACAAATTACAATACAAAAAGTAGTTGCTCGGAAAATTCCCGACATATACACGTACAAAATAGTGATTGAATTCAGTCCAATAGCCTAACTTTCACATTTCAAATACTTAGATAAATGCGATTCAGTGTCTGAAATAAGTGAAGATATAGAAGGATATAACTTAATGGAGGATAGTAATACATGGAGGTCTCGTGGATGTTGGGAACAAAACAGGTCATTTCCAAAATAGTATTTTTTTTCGGGAAGTAGAAAAACCTTTATCGAGACTTCACTTTACCCCAAAGTGAATGATAATTTTATGTGTAGTGCATTTTACGTCCGTTGTTCTAATGGTGTCAATAATCACGATTTTAGTTATTTTTTGTGCATTTGATAGACAATAATGTTTTTGAAATGTCCGGTTTTGTTTGGAAATATGAGGAAAATGTTCATTTTTGTTCGACAAAAACCCATTTTCAACAAACTAAACATTACAATATATTATGTACGTTATTGTGACTTCACTATTTTCAAGTGCAGGGACATCATATTATTTTTACTTCAATGTTTACTGTACCTGAGATTTTTAATGTACTTCACTCCCACCACTTCTACTAATGAAGTTCCAACTGTCCTCCACACAGAATCAAGGCCGCATGTAGTAAACAGCACTGACTTAGTGAGTATAGTACGTTCCAGAAATATGTTCGCGTTTTCCAGTGACGAAAACTTCCAATATTGAATCATATTTTTTTTTTGCACAGGTACTGTCAGTTTGCCTACGTCGCATCCCGATTTCCACCACCTGCTTCTGCTCGCCCCTCTGTAACAGCTGGGCTGTCTTAGCTCTTTTATGAAAACATTAATTTCTCTTAGGAATTGGACGTTTACGTAATATTATACAACTGTTTAAAATAACTTAAATAAAAGGGCTTCGATAAGTAATTAATTGTCACGTGATTCCCCCCTTTCTACGATCCTGCTGCATAACCATTTGGACGGACAGTAGATAGCATGTGTGAGTAATTTTATCTGTGCGGGTCGGGCAGAAGTGAAGATTGAAATTACAGTACGTAAGGTACTCTTTTATAGAGTAGGTACAGAATTATTTCAACATGAGTTACTAGTGCGATGATATGCACATTAGAACTGAAGCCTGTACCGAAATGAACGGCCACCATTTTCAAAAATGTGCTTAAATATCCATATTATGATTATTTTTCATTCTAACTTCATTCTCTATATTGTACGCTAATGTGCTGTAGACAGTACAATATACACTGCATAATGAATACGTTCGCATGGATAACTCAGTTCGTGAGTAAAAACACTTATTCTTAATACAGTACTGTATCTTGATTAAACAAAAAAAAAATAATAATAATAATAATCATCATCATCATCCGTGGCGCTACAGCCCGTGAAGGGCCTAGACCGACCAGCCGGCTGCTGGCCTCACGCCCACATGTCGAAGCAGAGGTCGACGATCATCCAACCAGAATGGAGGTATCGTGTGGTTAGCACGATGATCCCCCCAACCGTTATAGCTGGCATTCGCAACCGGTTTTCGCTACCTCTTTTAGCTCCCCAAGTGCATCACGATGCTGGGTGGGCACCGGTCCCATAAACTGGCCGAAATTTCATGAGAAAATTTCTTCCCCCATGAGGATTCGAACCAGCGCGCATTCCGTAACGTGAGTCCTAGGCGATTAAACAAAAACCTAATGAAAATTATCGAACTCAAAATCGCGATATTTCCTAGTTTACATAAATGGATGAACTGCTTTTCTTCCATCCTATGCCTAGTAAAATCATTTCTGTTTTACGCCAGTATCATCGAACTACAGTCGTGGAAGGGGATAGCAAACTGTTTTTCCGGTTCTCTAAAGGTATAGCCAGGTTAACATTAAAAATGTTAGTAAAAATAAAATGATGTCCCTGTAGAATATTAGACTTGTAAATGTCACATATTCATTGTATATTAGCTGACGATGCGATTATTAGCACCCTGTAACACGTTCGAGGTCTTAGTTACCTCGTTGAAATGGATGTGATGCTGCGTGTCATAACCAGCACATTTACCTGTAGTGAGACCCGGGAACCATACGGGATTGTGGAATTACGCATGAATAGAAAATCCATATCAATGCAGCGCTGTGCTCCGTGTGACACAAGGAAATGCTGTTAGATGTGACAAAGAGAGGTCTCGGGTCTGTTTGAAATATGACAATGTGGACGTCAAATGTCGAAACCTCGACGGTCGGTGTAGGCGAATTTTCTGCTACCGATAAACAAATTTTACAACTAGGCTACCGTAGCTTTGTTTATTGTCCCCCAAATCCACATGATTATCCGAACTTATACAGGTGTAGTACGTTGGTATTCCCAAACTATTCATACATTAATAATAATAATAATAATAATAATAATAATAACAATAATAATAATAATAGTAATAATAATAGTAATAATATTAATAATAATAGTAGTAGTAATAATAGTAATAATTTATTTATTTATTATTTATTTATTTATTTATTATTAATGCAATCAAGATGTCCTGCAACCTTACTGCAGTGCGCTCCGTCCGTTCCTGGCAGAGCTTTCAGCACGACACGTTGCCGTCAACCAGGCTGCAACGAGACAGAAACTCTTGGCCACGTGTTGGGCTTTTGTCGGAAAGGAGAGTTATTGCGTAACAACAGACATCAGAGAGTCCGTGGAGCTATCGCCTGTCTTCTTCGGAACAAGGGTTGGGAAGTTCATGAAGAGGTCCACTGTATTTCTGAAGACGACTCTCACAGAAGAGCGGATATAATAGCAATAAACAGACAACAACAAAAGGCTATTATCATAGATCCAACTATACGCATGCAGAGAGATCTAAACCAAGCTCATCAGGTTGACCAGGAAAAGAGGGCCATTTATGAACCTTGTATTCCCTACCTTAGTGCCAAGTATAACATCCCTCTCTTCAATTGGTCAGTGACAGGTTTATTTTTTGGTGCTCGGAGTTCTTTACCAAAATTTACATATCATTTTTTAAAACAATTATCAATATCATCTTTTGAAATTCAAAAAATCATCTCGCAAATTCTCAAAGATTCCCTGCAGATTATACAATTTCATTTATACCACTCATAAGGCCTTAATTAAGGATATGCTAATTTTAAATAAAATCTTTTTTAATCAGTATAATTTAGTCATCTTCTAAGATTTTATTTTACAATTGATAATCAATGGTGCTTAATTATTACACTCTATTTTTATAACACTATTCATATCTAATTAATTGTATTTGTTTGCTATTCATTTCCGGATTCTCGTGGTCATCCTTAATTAAGGCCGGATGAGTTTTTCTCTCTCTCTCTCTCTCTTAATAATAATAATAATAATAATGATAATAGTAATAATAATAATAGTAATAATAATATTAATAATAATAGTAGTAGTAATAATAGTAATAATTTATTTATTTATTATTTATTTATTATTAATATTTATGTGCTGAACAACAGCCAGAGGCCAATTATAGTTCAGCACAATACACAAACAGAAGATACAAAAGTGCAAAACAAAATAAATAATATCTTAATTAAATAAACAAAAACATACATAAATAAAATTGAGAACAAAAACAGTAAACACTAATAATCAAAATGAAACTAAACCTTAAAAGGATCTAAATTGTGCCCATGCAAATTGGCATATTTTATGCATCTACAGACTGGAGAATGTGATTTTGAATTTCTGTTATAAAATTTTTTTTTTAAATCTTAAACCTTTAGTAGGAATACGAAGTCTGATATTGTTTATGATAGACTCACAATCAATATCACCCTTTGTAACTTTGCAAAAAATTGATAATCAAGATTTAGACGTCTAGCATAAAGGCTACAACAGTTAAAATATTTACAGGTAATCTCATAGTATTGTTAAAGTCAGAGGAATTGGGTATATATCAATAAGCACATAAGGAAATAAATTTTCTCTGAATATTTTCCAATTTAACCGAATCGGTTAATAATAGTAATAACAGTAATAATAATAATAATAATAATAATAATAATAATAATAATAATAATACTAATAATAATAATAATAATAATAATAATAATAATAATAATAATAATAATACAAAATGAAGCACTAAATATTCTCAAACCGTAAACGTTACAGAAACATAAGGCAAACTATTTTTTTGCAATGAGATATAAATAAAATGTGTATTTTATAATGTGTTGAAAAGGTTATGGGATCATAAATTATAATGTGAAATAATTATTTGTGGATAATCTAAGCCAGGCATGTCAATTGATGCCCACAGGAGCAAGCGCGCACTTTAGAGCTCAGGAGAGCCTGAGCGCTTTACAGTGGAAAGGAAAGAGACAGACGAAAGAGGTGGTATATGCCGCTTGGTCGAGCTATGTTCAGGGATGGCCACTGATTCAATAGATAAAGGGAAGAGAACTTATTAAAACTGTATCCATGTTAATTTTTAGACTTTCCTGAGAAGTATAAGTGCATTATAAGAATGCAAGTTTTAATTTTAATGCTCATTTTTCACAAGTTTGATTTTTTTTATTCAAAAGAAATATTTTCTCAACTTTTCGTATAGAAAAGTGAAATTTTCAGGTATAGGCCTATTTATTTAGTAGCCTTACAGAATGTTTTCGTAAATCTAATATATCGTATATATGTATTACTGAAGATAGTGTATTGAAAATTTTGAAAATATTCGCATGGAAATTGTTTGTAAGGAAATGAATTAACAAAGCAACTACTGTTACATCATAAACAAAAGATACGTGCCCATGTGTTGTAAAAATGTCAGCTCTATAGCTTCAGCAGATTTCGAGAAAATAATTTAATATTCTGATGATAGGAAGTTGCTCACCAATATCACCTTAAAAGCATAATGCGATAAGAGTTTTGTTATGTAATATTAGTTACACTTAAAACAGATGCAATACCTAGGTAACTTTGCTTTGTACTGTAATATTGTTTTGATTAGTTTATTGATTACTTTTGTAAGGCTAAAGACACCATCAATATAAGTTCCAACTTATCATTTTCATACTCAATCTCTTACTTTGGAATATCACTTTCTTTATTAATCATGTGTTTCATCCACTTAATACAGTATAATATTACACTACTATGGAATTTAAGTGAATATTCTTCTCAACTCTCTATTATGTTACTAAGATTTAAAACACAAGTGCAATATTAAGAAATCAGTGTTAGTACTTTTGTTTTACAGACAATATAGATAATATTATACAGAAAGAAGCCATATAAAAATAACGACATAAAATTTCACGTTCCGTTTGAAGTTTGTGCACCACTGTTTTCTTAATCTAACAGGTTGCTTATTCATATACACAACCCTTCCTCTTTCCATACTTGCTGCCCGCGCACGACGTCAAGGTCAGAAAAATGCGCTTGCTTTGACATCACTGATCTAAGCTGAAAGGAACAAAAACTTTCACTACGTTTCATTTGAAACACCATAATTTTTTTATCTACAGCAGTGTTTCTCAATCTTTTTGATGATGAGGCCCCCTTTTTCTTATTTTACTCTAGTGCGGCCCTCTGGCCTAAGATACAGAGTAGAGCAGTAAAAATGTAGAAAACAGAAATTTCATCCATTTCATCCTTTAACTCCTATTTGTCCCCCCAAAGGGCCGCGGCTCCCCCTTGAGAAATCTAATTCTGTTCGGGGCCCCCCCATTAACAATAACTGCATCTGCGGACCTCAGAAGGCCTCGGCTCCCAGTTCCTCCGGTTGAGAACCACTGATCTATAGTACATACTTCTGAGAAGTCATCTTCCCTAAGGGAAACAGAGAAGAATCCAAAAAGGATAGCTGTCCTTGGAAAAGAGGTACCGAGCGGTAACAACACCTAAATTAATTGCAGATCAACAAACTCTATTCTTAATTTTAATTTTATTTTTATAAATAATCGATTAGATGGCGATCTTACTCGTGTTAATTATGTAAGCATGTGTGGCTTACAGCTGTTTCGGTGTTACTTGACACCATCCTCAGAGCCTACTAGATCTCGGCGTTATCTCAACTTCGCTGCCTGTTGTGTGGGTGCATTCGTGTGATGAAGAGTTGTGTCAAATAGTGTGTGTGTTATGAAATTGATCTGTTTGTTGAGAATTTGATTAGGGTGTGTTTTAGTGTGTCCTTATATTTCATATTGTTCTAGTGTGTTGAGTTTTTGGTTTTTAGGTTGTCTGTGTAGGATTTCCATATCTGTATTTATGTTATTGTGTGTGTGGTTAGCGTTAGTTATGTGTTCTTTGTATTGAGTTTGGAATGATCTGCCTGTCTGTCCAATGTAGCAACTGTCGCAACTATTGCATGTGAGTTTGTATACCCCTGTGTGGTTGTGCTTATTTGTTTGTTTTTTTTGTGTGTTGAGATGTCTTTGTAGTGTGTTTTCTGTTCTGTAGGCTATGTTGTATTTCTGTTTTCTGAATGAGGATGCGATCTTGTGTGTGTTTTTGTTTTCGTATGTTAGTGTGATGTATTTCTTGTGTTCTTGTGTTTGTGTTGTGTTTTGTGTTTTTTTTGTGTTTTTTGACACACTAGAACAATATGAAATATACAGACACACTGAAACACACAATAATCAAATTCTCAACACACAGATCAATTTCAGAACACTCACATTATTTGACACAACTCTTCATCACACGAACGCACCCACACAACAGGCAGCGAAGTTGAGATAGCGCCGAGATATAGTAGGCTCTGAGGATGGTGTCAAGTATCACCGAAACAGCTGTAAGTCACACATGCTTACATAATTAACTTATAAGTTATTATAGTACATTTAGTAATATATATATATATATATATATATATATATATCATATTATATATCATAAGCTGTAATATACTATACTATGATAAATCATAATATTTGTATAATTTAAAATTATATATTACTAAATGTATAATAACTTATAATGCAATATAAATAGGGGAAGTCCGTGTAACTTGGACCAGTGTGTAACTTGATCCACCGATGCAATCACTATTTCCAGGATAGTTTGCAAGGTACTTTATACAGCGCTTTGAACCTTCTACATGGTAGGCAACTGTCCATAAATCTCATTATGCAGGGTTGGCTTGACGCGGTCATAAAGGTGTCGAACATTCTGTCCCCAAATTCTTCAAATCTTTTCACAATAGTTTGACAGCGTGTTGTGCGAAGACGTTTAGAAATACAAGACTGCCTTATACATACGAAGAAATACCAGTGTTTGAGGTAAGTTGAGTGAAATTTATATCAATATTTGTAAAGTAGTTTTTACGTAAATAATTTTTAAGTGTTCCTTTTACAATGCGTGTAAATTGAACCATCACAAAGCGTGTAACTTGAGCCAATGCTAAAATGTACCAACCCTTACAATATAACAAATTTAGAAGATAAAATTGTCCATTATGTCTTCACTAGTGTGAATTTCCATAAATCAGAGGTCAGTGGATGAAAATTTTGTAAGGACATATAATTATAATATTATTTATATAATATTATATAAATAATAATATTATAAAACATTACTTTAGTTTATTTCAATGTTAATAATATTTCATTTCTTAAATTATGTAATAAGACTTCGTTTCATTTGGTGGGTCGACAATTACAACTTTTTAACGAATTCTGCTTTCGCCATTACTTTACATATGACTACAAGACAGGCAAGAAAAGCGAAGGGAGTGTATGGGAAGTGGAAAGAAGAAAATCTGCAACTCGCTTTAGTTGCAATATCGGGAGGGGTTTGCGTCAATGAGGCTGCACGAAGGTATAATATACCTAGTGCCACCCTTAAAAGATACAACAAAAGGAAGGATGCTAAAATTAGACAGCCCGGTCACCCACTTGACTTGCCACAAAAGGTGGAAAATGATCTTGTGACACATCTTCTGCAGCTAGAAAAAATGTTCTATGGGTAAATACATTACAGCAAAATGTATATTAGGGCCTATATTAGACCTACAACTTAATTCAATCAATGTATGATTTGAGGCTTTCTCGGCGTTGGTTCGCTAATATGTTTTCGCGGGATATCAGCCGAGTTAAGATTTTGGAATGCTCCAAGCTTTCGACTGCTATCTCTGCAGCCATCTTCAGGGAAGTGATGACCGAACAGAAAGTCGAAAGGTTATATAGATGTGGCTGTCTCAGGTGAAACGGGATTGGTTGGCGGATCGGCCAATCCGGGGCCGGGAATTGTCATCGCTCGTAAGCTCCGCCCCTCCCGGGATTACTGCGTGAAGTTTGGCGGGCGGCGAGCCCTGTTCCGCCGGTTGGAATCGGTTGCCGTCCTCGGTCCGTGATCTTCATGACCTTGATTGTAAGAGGGCCTGAGTTGGTCTAAGGCCGGTGTCCATGCCTGACTGAGCTGGAGTCCACTGTCTCTGTTAAAGTTGTTTTTCTCCAGCTTGATCTCTATGGCCTCCTTGATTGTACGATCCCAGTAGTGGCTTGATTTGTTAATGACCTTGGTGTGGTCAAACAGTATTTTATGCTCCTTTTCTATGCTGTGTTGCGCCACTGCAGATTTTTCCGGGTAATACAGCCTCAGGTTCCTCTTATGTTCTTTGATTCTGTCTTCTATTGTGCGGCCAGTCTGCCCTATGTATACTTCGCCACACCCGCATGGAATCTTGTAAATCCCTGGAGTACTTAAGCCCTGACTGTCTTTAACCTGACGTAGATGACTCCGGATTTTGCTCTGTGGTTTATGGGTGGTTTTGATATTAACCTTCTGGAGGATTCTGCTTATTTTGTGTGACACGCTCCCGCAGAATGGAATGAAAGCTTTCTTTGTCGGTTCTTGCTTGCTGTCTAAGTCTATTGTGTTACATCTCGTGGTAACTTGTTTGAGGGCTTTGCTGATGTCTCTCCGGCTGTAGTTGTTTTGTTGTAGTGTTCTACGAAGATGGTCCATTTCTGCAGGCAAGTTGTTGATATCGGAAATGACTATGGCGCGATGTAGTAGACTAGTCAGGACGGACTTCTTCTGCGAAGGGTGGTGGAGGCTGAGTGCATTCAGGTACAGATCTGTGTGCGTCGGCTTTCTATACACGCCATGTCCGAGAGTACCATCTGCTTTCCTGTGTATGTGGATATCCAGGAACGGCAGTGAGCCCTCTGACTCCACCTCCATGGTGAACTGGATATTCGCGTGGATGCTGTTGAGATGTTGTAGGAACTCTTGTAGCTTGTCTTGTCCGTGCGGCCAGACCACGAAGGTGTCGTCTACGTAGCGGAAGAAGTGGCTCGGCTTGTGTGTGGCTGAGTCTAGGGCCTGGTGTTCAAAGTGCTGCATGTAAAAGTTAGCAATAGCAGGTGACAGCGGGGAGCCCATTGCCACGCCGTCGGTTTGTTCGTAGAACTCACTGTTGTACGCGAAGTAAGTAGTAGTCAAGGCCAGTCGGAAGAGTTGTAGAATATTATCCGGGAATTGTTCCGCTACCAGTTCAAGAGCCTCTTTTATCGGAACCTTTGTGAAGAGTGAAATTACATCGAAGCTCACTAGTAGATCTGATGGGACCACAGTGATGTTCTCCAGAATTCTAACAAATTCTGTAGAGTTTTTCACATGATGTTCACACGTTCCAATCAGGGGTTGGAGCATGTTGGTTAGATGCTTGGGCAGGTGGTATGTGGGCGACCCGATGGTGCTAACAATGGGTCGTAATGGTAGCCCCTGTTTGTGGATCTTGGGGAGTCCGTAAATCCGAGGTGGTGTGGCCGAGTGTGGTAGCAGACACTACCTACAAGAAACTGACACGTGATCCCACTAACAGGATCATAAGAAGAACCACCACGCTGCTGAAATCTTCCTCGCTGCCTGCCGAGGTTATAAAAGTTCTACTACCACACTCGGCCACACCACCTCGGATTTACGGGCTCCCCAAGATCCACAAACAAGGGCTACCATTACGACCCATTGTTAGCACCATCGGGTCGCCCACATACCACCTGCCCAAGTATCTAACCAACATGCTCCAACCCCTGATTGGAACGTGTGAACATCATGTGAAAAACTCTACAGAATTTGTTAGAATTCTGGAGAACATCACAGTGGTCCCATCAGATCTACTAGTGAGCTTCGATGTAATTTCACTCTTCACAAAGGTTCCGATAAAAGAGGCTCTTGAACTGGTAGCGGAACAATTCCCGGATAATATTCTACAACTCTTCCGACTGGCCTTGACTACTACTTACTTCGCGTACAACAGTGAGTTCTACGAACAAACCGACGGCGTGGCAATGGGCTCCCCGCTGTCACCTGCTATTGCTAACTTTTACATGCAGCACTTTGAACACCAGGCCCTAGACTCAGCCACACACAAGCCGAGCCACTTCTTCCGCTACGTAGACGACACCTTCGTGGTCTGGCCGCACGGACAAGACAAGCTACAAGAGTTCCTACAACATCTCAACAGCATCCACGCGAATATCCAGTTCACCATGGAGGTGGAGTCAGAGGGCTCACTGCCGTTCCTGGATATCCACATACACAGGAAAGCAGATGGTACTCTCGGACATGGCGTGTATAGAAAGCCGACGCACACAGATCTGTACCTGAATGCACTCAGCCTCCACCACCCTTCGCAGAAGAAGTCCGTCCTGACTAGTCTACTACATCGCGCCATAGTCATTTCCGATATCAACAACTTGCCTGCAGAAATGGACCATCTTCGTAGAACACTACAACAAAACAACTACAGCCGGAGAGACATCAGCAAAGCCCTCAAACAAGTTACCACGAGATGTAACACAATAGACTTAGACAGCAAGCAAGAACCGACAAAGAAAGCTTTCATTCCATTCTGCGGGAGCGTGTCACACAAAATAAGCAGAATCCTCCAGAAGGTTAATATCAAAACCATCCATAAACCACAGAGCAAAATCCGGAGTCATCTACGTCAGGTTAAAGACAGTCAGGGCTTAAGGACTCCAGGGATTTACAAGATTCCATGCGGGTGTGGCGAAGTATACATAGGGCAGACTGGCCGCACAATAGAAGACAGAATCAAAGAACATAAGAGGAACCTGAGGCTGTATTACCCGGAAAAATCTGCAGTGGCGCAACACAGCATAGAAAAGGAGCATAAAATACTGTTTGACCACACCAAGGTCATTAACAAATCAAGCCACTACTGGGATCGTACAATCAAGGAGGCCATAGAGATCAAGCTGGAGAAAAACAACTTTAACAGAGACAGTGGACTCCAGCTCAGTCAGGCATGGACACCGGCCTTAGACCAACTCAGGCCCTCTTACAATCAAGGTCATGAAGATCACGGACCGAGGACGGCAACCGATTCCAACCGGCGGAACAGGGCTCGCCGCCCGCCAAACTTCACGCAGTAATCCCGGGAGGGGCGGAGCTTACGAGCGATGACAATTCCCGGCCCCGGATTGGCCGATCCGCCAACCAATCCCGTTTCACCTGAGACAGCCACATCTATATAACCTTTCGACTTTCTGTTCGGACATCACTTCCCTGAAGATGGCTGCAGAGATAGCAGTCGAAAGCTTGGAGCATTCCAAAATCTTAACTCGGCTGATATCCCGCGAAAACATATTAGCGTAATTCAATCAAACTTAATATAGGCCTAATACTTAATCTGCTTATTCTTTAATTTCAGACTGACATGGAGAAGTGTTATGCAATTAGCATACGAGATTGCAGAGAAGAATAAACTGGCTACTCGGTTCAACAAGGAAACGAAGTCTGCCGGCAAAGAATGGTTTTCCGGCTTCATGAAGCGCCATCCCGAACTTAGCCTTAGGCAGCCAGAAGCCACATCACTTGCCAGGGCTTCAGGATTCAACAGGGTTCTAGTCGGCAAGTTCTTTGACACATTGGAAGAAATTGTCGACCAACACAAATTAACTGCTGCCAGAATATTCAACTGTCGTTCAACGCAAAGAGAAGATTCTGGCACAGAGGGGAAAACATCAGGTTGGAGCCATTTCTTCGTGTGAGCGAGTTCAGAATGTGACAGGAGTGTATGCCATGAGTGCGAATGGCTTCTTTGTACCTCCTATGCTGATTTACGCTAGGAAAAAAATGATGGGGTCTCTCACATTTGGAGCATCTCCTAACACCATCTTCCGCTGTCAGGATAAGGGATGGATGGATTCTGACACATTCTGTGAATGGATTAGGCACTTCATTAGAACTGTCAAACCCAGCCCTCAGGAGAAAGTACTGTTGATTTTAGATGGTCACAGTAGCCATACGCAATCACTGAAAGCGATTGAGATCTGCCGTCAGTACGGTGTGATTATGTTATCTCTACCGTCGCACTGCACGCACCGTATCCAACCACTGGATGTGTCGTTCTTCAAACCTCTGAACACATTCATGTCAGCTGCCATATCAACGAAGATGAGGGAACTTCCAGGACAGCGGCTGAATGTCCAGCATATTGCCTCACTGGTAGGAGTGGCATTCCCCAGAGCAGCAAATATGCAGATTGCAATGAATGGCTTCAGGCACACTGGTCTTTGGCCTGTCGACCGAAATGTGTTTTCAGAGGCTGATTTCGCGCCTTCTTTGGTGACCGATCGGCCTTTGAATTGTGAGCCATCAGCATCAGCATCTCGGCCAGCAGAAGAAGTGGAAGGAGCAACAACAGCAGCATAAGCAGAGAAAAAGATGGGAGACAATATGGAGCTACTTTCTGGTCTCACAGAATATGTGTCAGTGAAGGAAATAAGCCCTTTGCCTTCGTCTTTAAAATCTGGATAGAGAAAATCCGGAACGAGATACAATGCATCTGACGTGGTGCTGACCGCTACGTCACACAAGAATGCTCTGCAGCAACAATTAGATGGGAAGGCCGCAAAGAAGAGAAAATTATTTGATTCGAAAGTTAAGGTGATATCCAAAACACGCTGTGTTATTTGTGGTGAAAGTGAGAACAAAGACTGGATTCAGTGCAATCGGTGTGGAAAATGGGCCCACGAAGAATGTGCAACAATTACAGATGAACTATTTTATTACTGTTGTATGTGAAATCATTGCTTGACACAAATTTTTGTTTGAATAAACAACATTATAGGAGTTAAATGTGTTTAATATGCCTGGTCCAAGTTACACGATCCTCTGGTTCATATTACACGACCCTGGCTCAAGTTACACGGCTTCGAAATTTTGATTAAATTTTATTTTTGAAGTATTAGAATTAAAATTAGTGAAGTCTTATTCTACTTAGGGATTTATTATGGCAATCTACCATCATAAAAAATTCAGGGACATTTTTCTCAGTATGATAAGTGAGTTACGGCCATTCAAACTTAGGTGGTCCAATATACACGGTCCTCCCCTATCAAATGGATACTCTGATGTAATGTACGTGAGAAACATTTTCTTTAAGTTGTATTAATTTATGGTGTTCATTACCAACATATTTGTCATATTCATTAGCATGTTGTAAAGAATAATGCCGTTGGATATTGAACTTCTTAATAAGTTGGAGTGCTTTATGCCAAATTAAACACTTTGCTAATCCACTGCTCTCTACCAAAAGAACTCCTCCTCCCATGATACATTAAAAGCATTGGGAATAGCGGGACGCTTTAGTGCGGAAGCTCCGTCTTCGTAGTTCGCCATCATACTGCAGAGTCACCACTGCACCGACACTGAATGACGTACAGTATGCTTACGTCACAGCGCTCGCAACACCGGCTCTTTAAAGCACACAGCGCTCATTTCTCAGAATCACGTAATGTGCCCAGCCCTGGTCTAGACTCTAGAGTTGCTTTATAATGAAAGTTGAGACGTTGACCTCAACAACAATTAAAATATGTAATGATTTGATAGCAATGAAAATAGAAAAACAAAACTCTTATGAGAAGTAAAACCATATACCTATATTATATTATATACAAATATTAAACGAATTTGATACATAATTTTATAATATATTATGTTATTTTATAATATAATTTATTATATCTGAAATATAAAAAATTATCATTACTACTAGTTTGTCATTGGGAAATAAGGAAAAGCTGTTAACTTGAATTTATTTGAAGCAAAGCGTTACTGGATTATGCAATAAGGTAGGCGATGTTTGGATCCTGTGTCTTAACTCTATACTCAATTATTATCTTAGCGTATGCTCGATTGCACTAACCTCTAGCGCTTGAAAGTGGAACTAAACGCTGGGGCACAGAGAAACAAAACACAGGAAAATTCGCTCAGTGTCCATTCTTTATAATCCCTATTCGCTAGTTAACGTTTAAACAGGAGGACTATTGCCCTTAAATTGGCAAAACTTCATTTCTCACACTAGTTTATTAAACCTTGTCGGACTGTAAAGAAAACAACTATCGCAATGTCCATATTTTATATGTTGTACAATATTAGGCTATAATATTGTGAAATTTTAATTTTCCTACCAATTTTTTTTCTATTGTTCTAATAAAATTTATAGTATATAGCCTATTAACTTGTTGTATCCTATAGGATATTTGGTCAATTTAAGGGTTAAGAGAAGAGACATGTCTGTGTAGTAAAATTCTGATTTTATAAATACTACTTTCGTTACATTAAATCAAAGATCATATTTTTATTTCTCTGAAAATTTCTGAAAGTGTTTTCATATATTTGTAAAATCTTTTAAGGGGAGAGGATGGTATTTTTTAAAACTTTTTTTCCTATTTCGTGTAAAATATTATTTTTTTGTATGTAGAGAGCTCATAGCTGTGGCAACTCAACCAAATAAAAATATTTTGAAAAAAAAAAAAGAAATTATTTGGGGGACCAAATTTGAAAAAAAATATACCCAATGCAAGATTGTACTAAAACCGATATATCTAAACCGTTTTTAAAAATAGATTCAAACAGTTTTTTGCAATGTATTTGCAAAAGCATGTTCTACAAACTGTCTGTAACAGAATTTTGATATTAGTCCCTACGTTTGTAAAATAAACAATTACATTTTAATAACAATTTTCTGATTTCCTATCTTGCAAACAAAGGGACGTATTTTTTTAATGAAATCAATTAACAAAATTCTGTTACAGAGAAATGCTTCTTAATAGTCTAAAGAATGTGTGTTCTAAATTTCATGCATGTATCTTTAATAGTCCAGAAATTATATCCATTTTTGTCTGAGAATGTAGCAAAAAAGTGAAGTTACTGATAAGTTGATAACCGACAAAAGCTGGCGTGTGATTTAAAAATCCATAGCGCAGGAAGTTTAAAAATGACGTCTCAACATCCGATAAGGGCACAAATACCCACAAAATGTTATGCAATGCATTCCACACATGTCAAAGGGTATATTAAAGAAATAAAAAAATTTTTGAAAATTTAATTTACCGGAAACGACAATAAAAGTGGGCGAGTGATTTAAAAATCCATAACGCAGGAAGTTTAAAAATGGCGACTCAACATCCGATAAGGGCACAAATACCCACAAAATGTTATGCAATGCATTCCATACATGTCAATGGGTATTTTAAATAAATAGAAAAAATTTGAAAATTTAATTTACCGGAAACAACAATAAAAGTGGGCGAGTGATTTAAAAATCCATAACGCAGGAAGTTTAAAAATGGCGACTCAACATTCGATAAGGGCACAAATACCCACAAAAGTTATGCAATGCATTCCACACATGTCAATGGGTATTTTAAATAAATAGAAAAATTTTTGAAAATTTAATTTACCGGAAACAACAATAAAAGTGGGAGAGTGATTTAAAAATCCATAACGCGGGAAGTTTAAAAATGGCGACTCAACATCCGATAAGGGTACAAATGCCCACAAAATGTTATGCAATGCATTCCATACATGTCAAAGGGTATTTTAAAGAAATATAAAAAAAATTGAAAATTTAATTTACCGGAAACAACAATAAAAGTGGGCGAGTGATTTAAAAATCCATAACGCAGGAAGTTTAAAAATGGCGACTCAACATCCGATAAGGGCACAAATACCCACAAAATGTTATGCTATGCATTCCACATACATCACAGAGTATTTTAAAGAATTTTTTTTTTTAATTCACTCATTTTTAACCAAAAAATATCATCCTCTCCCCTTAAATGTTTACACATTTCCTGCTTCTACATTATTGTTTTTTAATTCGATACAGAAATTGGTAAACATTCTTTACTGTTACAAAGACAAATAACATTTCGTGAAAACTCTATTTCTCCCTAATATAGTACCCCATGGTAGACTTCGCAGTTCCAATATTTGAACAGGAAACATCGTTATCGACGTTAAGAAACTGACTGTGTTGTACTTCCATCTTAATGCGGTCTGCTGTAATATCGGAACGGCGCAAC
The DNA here is from genome assembly GCF_040183065.1 of Periplaneta americana. Classification (NCBI taxonomy): domain Eukaryota; kingdom Metazoa; phylum Arthropoda; class Insecta; order Blattodea; family Blattidae; genus Periplaneta; species Periplaneta americana. Next base: position 145,246,204 of record NC_091128.1, read on the forward strand.
GCGGCGACAGCTTGTCTACTTCATAATCTACGCTAACTTACTCTACAGTTTTCCATACCCTTATATAATTTCTATAATTCGTTTCGAAGGCGAATTATTTCAAATGCTTCAATTATAGTGTCATTAATAATAAACATTCTACAATGACGTAAGTAAGTACAATTGAAAAGTTGGGCCTATTAACGGTCCATGTTACAACTTTTCAAAATCGAATTTTTAATGGAATAATGTTCTGTATAGTCTTACACAGCTGTCACAAAAATTGTTTTTCAATCTCTGTATCAGAAGCGCTTCTACAAGAGTTACGACCATGAATTTCTTGGTTGGAACAACGGTCTATGTCACTAAAGAGTATTCCAGCTTAAGAAAAAAAGCATTGGTCTTACGGGTCACACTGTTGCCGCAAGATGCCTCCGTTACTAGAAAGAGTGAGGTATAGTATCTCTGTCTCACTCTCTTCCTAACACGTACAGCGTTCTAGTAAGTTTATTGCACAAGATAGGTACTTTTGAGTCCGTTCAAATGATAAAAAAACTATTAATGCCATAATGATGCCTCAAATACATACATTATATTTTATATACATTATAACTAGACTTCGGACATTTAGTCCATTAACCAATTTTTAGACACTTCTACTAGGCTCCATAATGATCGAAAGTAGACATTAAAATACAGTTTTAGGCACTTAAAAAGTACTGAAATTAATAATAATAATAATAATAATAATAATAATAATAATAATAATAATAATAAAACTGTGTTAAACATCAATACAGTTATTTTATTGGGTTAAGAAGTGCTTAGTACAGATTTAAAATTATGTGCAGCATACGCTTTCTGTTGTTAAATGTTAAGAAGCGCTTATATTATAAATTTAAGATTGTGCAGCACACGTTTTCCTTTATTACAGTAAATTTTAAGAAGCGCTTATAATACAAATTTAGAATTATGTACAGCATAAGTTTTCCGTTATTAAATGTTAAGAAGTGCTTATAATACAAATTTAGGATTATGTGCAGCACACGTTTTCCGTTATTAAATTTAAGGAGCGCTTATAATACCAATTTAAGATTATGTACAGCACACATTTTCCGTTATTAAATGTTAAGAAGTGCTTATAATACAAATTTAGGATTAAGTACAGCACACATTTTCCGTTATTAAATGTTAAGAAGTGCTTATAATACAAATTCAGAATTATGTACAGCACACGTTTTCCGTTATTAAATGTTAAGTAGTGCTTATAATACAAATTTAGAATTATGTACAGAACTTTTCGCGTTATTAACTTCTCACTATAATCAAACAAGAACCTCAGTTACATACCTAATGCCTTTGTTGTTTTGCTGACAGTTAAATTTTGTCTACTTAATATAATAAGCGCGGACAATGTTGTACGTGTTTTAACAGTATGAATTCTTAGCCTCAACTGTACCACCCCTACTTATCTGTTAAATTTAACAGCGGGGCAGCGGCGGATTTTCAGGGGAGGCAAGGGAGGCCGAGCCTCCCATAATATTTTACCAGAACACAACATGGCAGTAATAATTTTAGCTGAATTAAGTTCACAGACAAGTTACAGCAAATGAGGAACATTTTTCCTTTTATATTAATTTTACTATTCACTACGACTAAGATATAATTTACGTAAAGTCGACCACATTCAGTTTGTGATGCCCGGTCGCTATACTGTAAATGGTACAAATAATTCGTACTGAAAAATAACAGCTAGCGCTGTAACCTGTATAGTCGATATCTAGCAGCCTGCAGTGTCTATGCGAGAGCGGGAGAGAGGAGTCGGCTACATGACGCTACTCCCCGGTAACCATGACAACAGCAGTTCAACCAATAAGACAGCTAGTTAGAAGAGTGTTTAAGCTTGACTAGAACGCGCGAAGGGAGCCGATTTGGAGACGTCCTACCCACCGCTGACAACTGTACTGCTTATAGTCACGGCTGGTTTCGGCTGTATTGGGAAGCTACTCTCTCTTTCTCTATTCTTGGTTTTAGAAAATTGAGTTACGTGTTGTTAGTTTTCTCTCCCTGCGTAAAAGTTTTCATTTATGTTGTTAGATTTTCTCTTGTTTGCGGGTGTTCTTGTTATTTTATTCTTTTGTGTTACGAGATGTATTTACTTGTACAATATTTTAAATATATCGAGAGTTTAGAAACAAATGCAGATTTGTTTCTAGCTTCTTCTAGTAGCAGTTATTCAGTATGTTGTGACCTATTTGATCGGTTTGCGAAGAAAGAGGAAAGTCCAGTTAATTTGCTGTAAAATTAGACTGTCTAATAGTAATGAGCAAGCCCCGGATTCTTAGGTTCGAATCAATTTTGTTGCTATCTCGTTGCTCTCGAAATATTGTTTTTCTTTTTCGTTTTATGTAGCAAAGAGTAACATTCTTAAATGCAATATGATCTAAAAAGACCTAATTCGTAGGTTAGGACTTAGTGTCCCAAAGAGTAGCAATCTTTACCAAGCCGTTGTAATATATTAACAGTATGTTGTTTATTTTTATTTTTTTCCCCCGTAAAATCATATAAATTTCTAAATATAAGATTTAAAATCCTAAAACATAAATTGGAAAACCTAATTTTAATTTCTTAAAATCTATAAATACTGCGCTTGGTAATGAGGTACGTCACAGGCCTTATATTTTTATATTCTCATCATTCACGTCTTGGCCTCCTCAACTTTCAAACCCACCATCCGCTACTGCAGCGGGGATGTTTGGCAAGAAAGCGGAAGGCTATTCCACCAATTTAGGTGTTATCCCGTTATTCGGAAATTAAATACATAGTAATTTTAGAGGTGTAACTCAATTTTAGCACATGAAATCGCTCTAGTTCTCAACGAAATTATGTTCTATGAATTAAAGGAAACTAATTAATTCCCAGTTCTCAAGAAAAATACTTATAAATTGTTGATGGAACAGCCCCCATATGTTCCATGCTATTTTCTTAACGTGGAATCCTCTATAGTCACTTCTAGCGTACCCAGTTGTTTACATCGTATCGGGAGTTATTGGACGGAAATTTGTTCTCTTTACGAATACTAGGTACTTGAACTCTGTGTATCAGGTTTCGGCTGATCTATTACGTAAAATGGACGACTACAAGACAGTGACGATTTCTATGATAGATATTGACCGGCTAAATAAATTTAAAAAAAAGAGGATCCAGACAAATTAATTTTAATAAGTGGACAGATGTGTCACGAAAGTCGCTGAGGGATAGTGGTCTTGAGTAGACAACAAGGAAAAAGAAGTCGCAAGTTAGTGTGAAAGATCCCCTGTCTGTTATTTTTGCAGTATTTTTTTAGTTGTATTTTAATTTACACTTTACCTAGTGTTTGTTAGTCTATGTTGTGTTTTGTCACTATAGTTTATCTTAGAATTTTATCAAGGTATTTCGTTTCAGAAACTGATTTGTGTAATTCTTGTTAGGAGATGTGCTCACAGCTTGCTCTTGATGTCAGAAAGGAGTCGTTTAAAATGTATTACTCTCTTGCAGCCAGTATTTAAAAACTGTGATTATTATTGTCTTCATTATTAATAAAATTAATACTTAACAGATACGCCTATGCCATCTGATGGAATGGATACTGAATATTCGTGACAGGGTTCAAATTCTATCCTCCAACAATTTCTCAACTGCAATATGTAATTTTATTTATTCATTTGTTATTGTTATAACTTTCATTAATTTACTGGTGTCTCTACATCTCAATACTGCAGTTATTTTCTAATAATAGTGTTATTATTTGATCAATATTATATGTTTATTCATAATATGACACTGAGTGTAACTTTAATAAATTACAGCCGTCGTCCAAAGACTAAGACAAATGTAAGATACTCGCTCTTCACGTTCCCATTACTTATTTCACACACCAAAAGCGATGGCTTTGGTTATAATACATTCTATTTTCTGTCAGTATTTTTAAAGTAATATTGTAATGAAGGAAGCAAAGCACTTAATATTGATGATACACTATTTGTTGGGTGGCAGATAATCCCTCCAGGCTTGGCTGGTCTACAGCTGCAATATTTTACGATCCTTCACTGTATATTTTCATCACAAAACAAAGCTGTTGACTTACCATTTGAAAGGAATCTATCTGATCTTTCTTGAATAGCACCTTTACCGCTTTAAAATAAAAACCGCCTTGGAGAGCTAATTCAATCGAAACACTACATTTTTTCTTTGACATAAACTTCGTACTTTACATCAGTAATCACAACCGTCATGTAGTCTTACGTTTGAGAAACTGAAGACTGAAAGAAACAAAAGAGAACCACCCGAAAGAAAAATCTACGGTTCATCTACTAAGAGCCAGGTTAAAGAATTCATGAGGTTAATAGCTGGAGCTTTACATTTAAACCCGAGAGCTAGGGTCATCGATAAAACATCGTCCACTTGTGTAACGGTCTAACGTAGAAACTGCAGCTCTTACTCGTTTCGAATCTCCCATAAGACAAGTATATTCCCCGGGTTTATAGCTCTTCCCGTTCATTCTCAGCAACGAAGACAGTAACAGGTTTATTTAGAAAGATAATCACTACGAATGTATCGTATTCTTACATATTTAAAGTTAAAAATGTTGATAATTTTACAATAATTGTCTGTGACATAGCATTTAGCAAGCTTGTCAATGAAAACGAGGTTCGTGAATTCATAAAAAGGTTATAAACTTTTAAGAGACAATAAAAATCCTTAACGTCCTTCAAAAGTATTCATTCTCACTACTTGCTGTCGTAGACTTACGGCATTTAAAACAATTGTAAAAGAAGAGAGAGAGACGCTAAGAATTACCCACCACACAAAAGCGCTTACTCAATACAATTGACGACAAAACCATACCAAGACTGTCAATAAATGGATCGTTTATTAAGTATAGCGACACTGTAAAAAAGCTTGGATTATTAATGGACAGAGATCTAAACTGGAATAGTTAAGAAACTCACATCTGCAAGAAAATATTTTCATTGCTCCACTCTCTAAATCACTTACGAAACTGTCTGCCTCTTTCCATAAAAATAAACATTATTCAATCGCTAGTGATGCCCCATTTTGATTACTACGATTCTCTCTTGACAAATATAACTCTCAATTTAGTTGAAAGACTACAACGTGTTCATAATGTGTGTGTGTCCGCTTCATCTGCAATACTCGTAAATTTGACCATATAACGCCATCTTTTAAAGTTCTTTCTTGGGTCCGCCTAAAGGAACGTAGAATAGCACATTCTTTATGTGTTCTGTTTAGAATATTATTCACTCCTACTCCTAAATATCTGAGAACTCGCTTTGAACCAGCATCAGGTCTTATTATCTATTCCTCGTCACCTCACCTCTTTCTATTCATCCTCTTTCACAGTGTCAATTTGTCGCCTATGGAACTCCTTACCTGGTCATGTCAGGGACTGCCAAACGGTTAATCAATTTAAATTAAGAATTACATACTTTTACATGAAATTGAATCGTGAGTGTTAGCCGATTTTTATAACTTATTACGTGTGTATATAAATTGTTATTTAGGCCTATCATAAAGTAGAATTAGGATATGAATTGTAAATAACTTAATTATATATCATGTTTAGTTAATATTTCATTATAGCCCATGTAAGCTTGTTAATGTGCATGAAAATTATTTTTATATTTAAGTATGACTTTACTATTCTTGTCATTGTTTCATTATGTATTTCACTTCTGGTAGTGTGGAAGAGAAGGCCTCATGGCCTTAACTCTACCAGAATAAATAAATAATTTAATTTAAAGTAAAGGAATAATATGGACAGTACTTAACGACACGAGAATGGGTATTTGAGTTGTTAATTCATTATAAAAAGTGAATCTGATATAACGTTAATATAAATTGATTTTATTATTTAGAATATAGATATATATATTTTTTTTAATTTCATTATTCAGTGTTTTATGGGACCGGCAGAGAGCTGTAGACGGCTGTGACACTGGTTCCGATCCCAAGCGGCAGACTTCTACGACACAGGGATACAAAAATTGATCTGACGGTATGACAAAATGTCTCAATTCCGGTGGGGAATATGTTGAAGAATAGCTAAAAAATTGTTGCATCTTTTTCAATAAATTTTTCCGATGAAATTGTGCTTTCTTTCTGTAAACGGCCCCAAGGAAACTTATTTCTACGGCCCTAGAAATTGTGCTCGAGTGGCCAAAATTTGTACAAACACTTGTTTTGACATTATTAAAATGGTGGAAGAAAAAAAAATAACTTTTTATCTGTCCCCATGAGAAGGTTCACTTGTCAGAGAAACAGAAGACTACACATTGCGAGACCAGAAGAGAAATTCAGAGTAATTCAAGGGAGACACTGACAGGTCTAAAACTGTAAAGGAAGATGATGATTGTACCATATTTACATTATTTGTAATTCTCATTATCACCGGTTCAGAAATTAAACGGAAGTTATTCTTTGGTAAATAATATATTTCCAGAAGATTAAATATATAGGATTTCTGTGTCAATGTTTTCTTTTTTAGTGGGTTATTTTAGGACGCTGTTTTAACATCTCAGGTTATTTAGTGTCTGAATGAAATGTATTTATTTATTTGTCTATTTATGTCCATAACATGGCAAAGCCCCAATTACAATAGACAGTACAGATAAAAAACATAGAATTGCATACAACAGGAAAAAAGAGTTGAAACAGATACAGTGTAATTACAACTCAAAAATGGAAAAGAGAAGAAAAAAAAACAAATAGATACCACCTAAATAAAAGACACAGATACAGATATAAATGAAAAACTCCAAATAAAAACAAATAAAAAAGAGCCAAGTACAGACATCACAGTCAAAAATGCAAAATGTAGGCGTAGCTATAATTGGAAACTTGCAGAGCAAATACAACACCATGTTAATAAATTCAATATACAGCACTACACAGCAGGCCCAATAGGCTCAATTCAGTCATTCAAAAAACTCAGAAACACAGAAAAAGTGTTTCAAGTAATGCTTTACATAACTTTTTCTTGTACATATTGTACGATAACGAAAAATCTAAATCCTGTTTATTTGATAGATGATTGTAAGTTCGAAGCATTAATAAAAGTGTAGACATTTTATGAGATAGTGTTTTTGTTGTCTGTAAATAAAAGAGAGATCGCTTTCTCAAATTTGATTTACCAATATTGAAACTAATTAGCTGTAAAAGATCAGGCTTGTCTATTAAGCCATTTATGATGATAATGCCGGTGAAATGAGTCCGGCGTCCAGCACCGATAGTTGTCCAGCATTTGCTCATATTAGGGTGAGGGAAAACCTCGGAAAAAATCTCAATAAGGTAACTTACCGCGACCGGGATTCGAACCCGGACCACCTGGTTTCGCTGTCAGACACGCTAACCGCTACTCCACAAGTGTGGACTGCGGTCATTGCTACTTGAGTAAATTAAATATTGTAATCTCTTGAAATATGGAATTTTATGATAACAAAATTTAAAAATCATAACATATAAATGTAAATTTTATAAAATGAAGCGAACAAAATTAAAACTGTACTCAAAATTTCTACATAATTAAAATGATACTAATATTCATTCTGCTAAAAGCGGTTCATTTCTGCTATGGTTTGTATTCCTTACACGAGGTAATTCTGTGGAAATTGCTTCTTATATTAATAGCTCAGTAGAACACGGAGGACTTCTGCTGATTGTTTTGCATTTTACGAAGGCAGATAAGAAAGAAGGACACTCAATTTCTGTGTCCCAGTGACTACACAGATGTGGCGACAGCAGGCAAGGAAATCTCTGTGCTGGGATTAGTTGATGAGGCGCAGTGTATTTAAGTCAATTGCTGAGAGAAAGGAGATAAAAAAGAACACTGGACTCGTAAAAGAGCAGACAACAAAAGGAGAATAACAGAGAAGTGCCATTTCTTTTAAAGAAATGTAATGCAGTAGTTCTGCCACCCTGCTACTCTCTTTAAAAACTCGTTATGCTTATTAAAGAAATTTTAAAAAGACTATTTCGTTTACATGACGTCATTCCATTTTCGACCAATGAAATGTAATGAAATTTTGAATTTCAACCAATCACAGTCAGACATTGCGATAATTTTTGCAGCTAGATTTATCGCTATCAATTTATCGCATGGTCGTTCTTTTGTTTAGTCAGTGTCGCCAACTGTTTCACCGTAAATCGATGAGCATGAATCCATTAATATGCATCTACACGGTTAAACTTTTCTTTCAACTTTACGCATTCAAGCAATGAATGCAATATTGATATTTAATATTAATTAATATATTTACTCAGCTAAGACGATGTTCAAAACGGCGCATCATGTAGAAAAAATCTTCTTGATTCTTTCAATATTCTTCCCAGATTGAATGCAAACACGCATGGAAAATTGAACTATGTAAATGCAGCTTTAGTTCCATTACACACTACAGCGAGAATGCGTTTGTTGAGCTATGGAAAATGCTGTCCTGTGGCATGAAGTAACGATCGAAATAAGGCATAGTTGACATTGGTCGCACTCCCACGGTTAACCTAACCTAATTTTAGCCCATCAAATTTATATTACGTGAATGAAATTAAACAATTAATAGAAAATCAGATGTTCAAATTTATGTAAGATCAGCGCATATCAAACCCAAAGACCTTGTATAGTATTATATACAAGGTCTTTGAACAAACTGCCTTCCGTATGGCGTAATAAAATTTGCGTTCTGATTAGGCTATCTGTACAGAGATGGTGTAGCAACATATGTCTCGTTGCAGTGTGAATACATAAGTGTTGCTAGCTGTCTCCACACACATATTACATAAATAGTTCACAATTCTCGGTGTAGTGTATAATGTAACGATGAAGTACTAAATAAAGTGCGAAATCCTACTTCCACATCTACATCTTCATCTTCTAATTCCATGTCCATTGTAAGCTATCTAAAAAATTACACTTCTTCATTCAGATTTCATAACAATTCTTCATTTAATTAATTTCATTTTGTTGGTTCTTATATTTGTAATATCTATAATATTTTTCATTATTCGACCTAATATAATTAGAATTTTGTTGTATTAATCAGGTTACTTGTACTGTAATTAATATTATAAAATGTTTAAATTAAATTATGATTTCAGCAGATAATGAAAATGTATTTCTGTTATACACTGGTCAAAAAAAGTTAAGCATAGTTAGGCATACAACGGTTTTTATTAATTAAATAAAATAGATAAATTATAATTGGGTTTCTTGGTTCCACAGAATAAACTTAAAAGTAGAAATACACTATTTGTTAACAATGGACTCAATATGAAATGAAAAAGTTGCATTGTTTGGAAACAACGGAAAAGATAAGGGAAGTTGAAATTCGTATATCATCAAAGAAAAGGAAATGGTGCTTTCAGTACCCTGTTTAATAACGTGTTGGTCCTCACGAACCCTGAGGCACTCTTGTATGCGACGGGGCATACTCAGTACCAACACATCTAAGATCTCCTGAGGCAAATTGTCCCATTTTTCCAAGGCAGCATTCCTGAGTTCTTGAATCGTTAATGTGTGATGTGGACGATTGGAAATGGCTCTCCTGAGAAAGCTCCATGCATGCTCTATGCAGTTCATATCCGGTGAGCATGCTGGCCAATCCATTCTTCGGATCCCATGTTCTACCAGATACCGCTGCACACTATGAGCACGATGAGGCCGAGCATTATCGTCCTGTAGAGTGAACCATTCTCCTACAGTCTCTGCAAAACTACTTACTATGGGTTGGAGGATGTTGTTCTCATACACGGCAGCAGTCATGTTTCCCTCTATTGAAACCAGTGGTGTGCGGCGGCCAAACATGACACCTGCCCAAAACAAGATTGAACCACCAAATTGTTGGTGACGTTCCACGGTCATTGAGGGATGATTTCGTTCCCCTGTTCGTCTCCATACGCGAATAGAGTTGTTGTCAGGGTGTTGGCTTATTCTCACTTCGTCTGAGAATAAAGTTCTGGTCCATTGGTCTCGTGTCCAATTCTCATGTGCTCTAGCCCATCTTGCACGAGCACCCCTGTGATGTGGACGGAGTGCTGGAGTCTTGAGTGGTCTTCGAGCATACAACCCTATGTCATGAAGTCTACTGCGCACAGTTTGGCTACTTACAACACCAGTGGCTTCGCGCAGGTCATGGCGCAGAGTTGTAGCTGAGGCTATAGGGTTCCTACGTGCAGATAACCTTACATACCGGTCCTGACCTGGTGTTGTCTTGCGTGGACGTCTCATGTTTTGTTCCATCAAAGTGATGATTTTGATGCGGTCTGCCATTGTAAGGGTGTTCCGAGCCATTGTACTGCACTATGAAGCGAAACGACACTGATTGAACTTTGCTCGAATTACAGACTTTGTTTACTGCACTATGAAGCAAAACGACACTGAACAACTTTGCTCGAATTACAGGCTTTGTTTACTAGCCGTGATTTGGACGTTACCTAGTGATGCAGAATAAAACAAATGAAAGAGTTTGAATTGATAAACATAATACGTGCCACATAAAACCAAAAGAAATATAAATATCAGGTATTATTGGGTAAACTGGAAATATGCTTAACTTTTTTTGACCAGTGTAATAAGAGAAGAGCGCAATATTTGTAATTAACATTGTTAAACCTGTCTTTCACTTTACGCAATTGCCATTACTGAATAACATCCAATTTCTTTATTACAGTAATCGTTATTCATCTATTTCAACTTCACAATGTCTGAATAGGTTAAGTATTCGTAAATATATAATTATTAACATTTTGTGATCGAATTTTAAGGATATATTATTTACGTTTTTATTTTATTCACGAAATAGTCCTAATAAATCTCAGACCTCTCGTGACATTACTACAGAAGTATTCCTATACCTAAATACTCCTCTGTAGTCAGTATCTATACTGTGAATTTGCAATATTTACAAAACTGTATTAAGTAAAGTGTTTGATGCTGCGATAATTGATTTAGAGATTTTCTCGAAAATTCATGTTTCCAGCACCCATGGTATCTAACAATTCGTTCTTCGTATGCTCGCTAATTGCCCACAGAGCAGTTCGAAATTTTGAAATATGCATATGAAAGGGTAAGGAATGTGTACTAGTAGAGTTATTAATTATATGCAGAATTTTTTTGTCCGCCGCTATGGCTCGGTGGAAAGCGCGCGGTTCTCAACCGATCTGTCCGTTGTTCGATTCCCAGTGTACAAAGATATTGCACTCCACTCCACGGGACTAGACTACGTTCATTATCGGCTTTTCCCAACCACTCTTCTACCGATTTATCGTAATTAATAATCACTAGAATCCGGATGTTAGGCAAAATGTATTTTTTACTGGGTAGAAGTAAATCATTATATGTATAGATATAAATGTGATTTGGGGTAAATCAAAGTAATAGGGCCAATTTTTATTTTGCCTTTTTAAGGTGTTTCTTGCTGATTCAATTATAAATGTCTTTTTTGTCATTTCAAAGCAATATTTCTTGTTTATTTGAAATTTTCTAATTAATTGTAATGCAATGTGTGTGAAATTTAAATAATAGGAAAAGATGGCTCACTTTACTAACAATAGTAAATAAAAATAATTTATTTCGGTACTTAATCTGCTAATAATCGTGCTTTAATGTTATTGGTGTAATATGAATAATGATCGACAATAATAATAATAATAATAATAATAATAATAATAATAATAATAATAATAATAATAATAATAATAATGATTTATTTTAGCTGGCAGAGTTAAGGCCGTAAGGCCTTCTCTTCCACTCAACCAGCAAAAAGTGTATATACATATACATGAACTTACAAAGAATTCAACAATTTGATTTAGATGAGAGTTACATGTATACAAGAGTTATTTACGAATTAAACAACGAAATACTATGAACTATTAATTAAACACTGAAATAAACTGTGCAGCAGAATTAAACTAAAATACATAGAATGTTAATATATTTCAAATGATATTAGATAATAGAAAGAGATTATTATGAGACAATTTTGAAAATGCAGCACAATCAGGATGATGTCTAAAGAAAAAAGCAACAGTGTAGTCAGTAATATTTTAAATCAGTATGATTGGAGTGAAATGATAATAAGGTTATCTTTTAAGCTGTTCTTAAAGGTGTTTGTTGTCTTGCAGCTCCTAATACTTTGTGGCAAGGAATTTCATTGACGCGAGGTGGATATTGTAAAAGATGAGGAATAACAAGATGTTCTATGAAGAGGTATATTTAGCGTGCCACAGATAAGTGATCTGGTATTTACGTCGTGATTAGAGTACAGATAAGAGAAACGAGACGAAAGGTAATTTGGTGTTGAGGTGTGCAGAATTCGAAAGAGTAAAGACAAAGAGTGTAAAGTTCTGCGTTCTTTAAGTCAATCCGCAGTTACAAAATATAATGTCATGTCTTCACGATACCAATACTCAGTTTTATTTTTAAATATTAAACTCGTTCCCATAGAAGTTGTCACGAAGCATTTTCAATTGTTTGCTTTCATATTTTGAAATCTTACTGTTACAATCAGAGTTGCCAGATGTGGCTGCTTGTCGCAATTCTGGCGGCGACGAAAATTTCCATTTGGCGACCTGACTACATTTCTGGCATCTTTAATGTTAAAATTATTAAACAAATTTAATTAATTTTTTCACAAGACTGTGATCCCTTGTAAGTAATATTCTTCAGAACGTAAATGTTTGTCTGTTATTATTGTCCCGTTAATTTTCAAAAGATGGCAGAATAACTTTCAAGGTTCATAGAAAACTTCCCCAGGCTCTGACATGAGAATCTACAACTTGTATGATCTGTGATTTACAATCATCAGTGATTCTTTACTAGCTTGTAACAAAAGAAGCAAATGGCACCATACCTGAACCCTGAGCAACGAGCTGTAGCAAATGTATTGCACAGTGCAGGCTTTTCAATTAGCTAGATTGCTGAGAAACTTGAATTGAAGCACTCTACAGTTGGTGATAGCATCAAACGTTTCAAATAAACGGGATATAATAACGACCGAAAGCGCAGTGGAAGGGCCAGATCAACATCAAATAGTGAAGATAAATCCATAATATTCATGAATAAACGCAATATGAAACTAGCAGCTCCAAAGGAACAATCGGAGTTCAACAAAACTCATGAATACTCAAGCTCCATTACTACAGTCCAATGAATATAAGTAGTCAGCAGGGCTGTGGGGGACAGTAGTAATCAAGAAACCCCTACTATGTCGTGGAAATAAACAGAAATGTCTTAAGTGAGCATTGCAACATAAAAACTGGACAACGCAACAATGGAAACCAGTGCTATGGACATATGAATCCGAATTTGAAGCTTTCAGCCAGATACATCAGCGAATAGGAATTACAAAGAATGGACACTGAGCGAATTTTCCTGTGTTTTGTTTCTCCGTGCGCCGGAGTTTAGTTCTTTCAAGCGCTATAGTTTAGTGTTATCGAGCACACGCTAAGATAATAATTGAGTATAGAGTTGAGACACAGGATCCAAACATCGCCTACTTTATTGCATAATCCAGTAACGCTTTGCTTCGAACAAATTCAAGCTAACAGCTTTTCCTTATTTCTCAGTGACAAACTAGTTGTGATAAATAATATTTTTTTTATATTTTACATATAATAAATTATATTATAAAATAATATAATACATTATAAAATTGTGTATCAAATTAGTTTAATATTTGTATACAATATAATATAGATATATGGTTTTACTTCTCATAAGAGTTTTGTTTTTCCATTTTCGGCGCTATCAACATATTTTAATTCTTGTTGGGGTCAACGTCTCAACTCTCATTATAAAGGAATTCTAAGAGTCTAGACATTACAGTTAATGGCGGATTTATTATTTCATCGTTCCAATTTATTTTATTTGAGTACATAATGTACCTAGATATATTAATTTTATGTGTTATATTTCCGCTGTGTCGACTGCTAGCTGGTGTGATGTCAGTGCCAACTCCTGGGAGAAAGCAGAATCTCACGCTCAAACCGGTTTGAAGGTCATTGAAATCAGTCCTGCTACATCAAAGGTACCAACGCGAAGTGTCCATACTGTATAATTATCTATATGCTGGATACATCATGTATATATCCGAAGATTATCCACAAATAAAATACCTTTTGACTGAATAATGCTCACTCTGAAACACGGTGGTGGTTCTATGATAGTATGGGGCGTTTTTCATTCGATCGAGTTGGACGTTCGTTCAGAATAAGAGGAATACTTGACAAGAAGAGGCATTTCATTTTGGTATGTCACGGTGTCCCTTCTGTACTGAGATTTATCGGACCAGAGTTCATTATGCACCAAGATAATAACCAAAAACATACATTTGCATTACGTAAGAAGTGTCTGGAAAGCAAACAAATAGTTGGTGCACTGAAAATTTAGACTGAGAATTTCAATCTTCAGATTTGGGAGAACTTGATCGAATGTTCGGGAAAAAGCTTGAACTTAAGAGGAATCTCTCTTTGAAGCTCTAAAAACTCCTTGGGCTGAATTGTCTCCAAGTCTCAGATAATCACGTTATTCGCATGCTTAGCGTAGTTAAGAACTCATTTCTGTGAAAGGATATTTCTTTGATGAGAAAAAAGTACGAGAATAATAATGTGAAAAGACATAACTGTTCCTTTTATTAGAATAGCAATGTTTACTTATTCTTTAAAATTTTTATCTAATAATAAAAGCACTTTAAAAAGTAATTTTAATGTTAATAAAACAACTCCCTGTCCGGAAACTTTTGACCAGCAGAGATAAAAAATATCACAAGGGCATAATGTTCACATGATCGTGTTCAGAAACTTCAGCTTCTTTAATGCTGTCTCTCATGAGGTGTGCGATGGGTCTGTCAAGAGATGGTATCTCTATTCCAGATGATCGCATGCCAATGGTGAGGTGATCAGATAATCGTAGCTCCTAACAAGCTCACTGCACTCACTGGTGCACATCCGTCAACCCATAGACTAAGTAGGTGAGTGGGGAGCATTAAACACTAAGGGAGAGAATTCAAGAAGGAATTAGTATCCCGTCTTGTTGGCTACCATATGTCAGTCCTACCACTGAACTATTTATCGTATGACCAAATACACTTCAGAAGGAAATTTATTGTACTCAGAAACTTTCCTACGGGTGATCAGACGCATTATATTGACATAAAAATAAGTCAGCCTTGTACTTGAATTGGTATTGGAACTACTCCTAATAAGTAATATGTGTAAAACCATTTCTCGAAATTTACAACAACTAATATTATGGTAATATAGCTTATCATAATATAACAGTCCTATAGGAACATGTGAATATCTTCGCTTTGCTTAGCTTATCGAGGACCATATCAAGGACGGTCCTTGTACTCAAGCTTGCTTTGGTCTACAGAATGCCCCATAACCCTTGGGGCACTCCATAACTAAAGCATATTTTTATGTATCTAAATATAGTTTTATATCTACGTTACAAGGTTTAAGAGCCTACCGTTTGGAGTAGTTGCAATTCTACAGAGTCATCAACATCATTATCATCTGATACGGATTAAGGTAGCAGCCTGTTCCAGTCTCATCCAGCCATCTTTTACGGGGTCTTCCCAAACTTCTTCGTCCCTTTGGCTGATAATTGAGAGCTTTCTTTGGGATTCTATTTTCATTCATTCTTTGAACAAGGTTTAACCATGTAAAGATTAATTTTTTGGTCCTACAGAATTATCTGTTATGGCTACTATTTATTGTTAATGGAGAAAAATTCGCTCCGGTGCCGAGAATCGAACCCGGGACTATAAGTTCTACGCACTGGATGCGCTCCATATCCACATTTCAATTGCTTCTAGTCGTTTCTCTTCATTTCGTCGTAATGTCTATGTTTCTTCTCCATACAATGCCACATTCCACACAAAGCACTTCACTAATCTCTTCCTTAGTTCTTTTTTCAGAGGTCCACAGAAGATGCTCCTTTTTTCTATTAAAAGCTTCCTTTGTCATTGCTATCCTCCTTTTTACTTCCTGGCAGCAGCTCATGTTATTGCTTATAGTACACTCCAAGTAGTTGAAACTGTCCACTTGCTCTACCGTCTCATTTACATTTCGCACATTTACTTTCTTTATTTTTCTTTCGATGACCATTAATAATAATAAGTCATATTTTTATTATTCTGTCGGCCTGTATGGAGCAGTCGGTAGAGTGCTGGCCTTCTGTGCCAGAGATTGAGGGCACGACCCCGTTTCAGGTCGATGAAATGCGACAGGCTCATGTCAGTAGATTTACTGGCATGTAAAAAAACCTGCGGAACAAAATTGCGGCACAACGGCGACGCTGATATAACCTCAGCAGTTGCGAGCGTCGTTAAATAAAATATAATTTTAAAATGTATTATTATTATTTTGTTCAACTGTAAGATTTAGATGTAATGGACTCAAGAAATTATATTTACGAGTTTATTATTTATTTATTTATTTATTTATTTATTTATTTATTTATTTTATTTTATTTAACTAGCAAAGTGAGTACAAATTAAATTTATAAAACAAAAATGTTTCTAGCCACTACCGTAAGAGCCGGGCTCGTGTACGGTGTGGTCTTGTCATTATCATTATCATCATCAACATCATCATTATCATTATTATTATTATTATTATTATTATTATTATTATTATTATTATTTTATGCTCGACCATGCCGAAATGTAGTAATTATACACCTGGTAGCAGCCCTTTAATGGACCTCATTAAAGTAAACCTATTCATTAAAGTTCAGGTGTTCTACCAACCAGAAAATACCATTGTAGCAATATGAAAGCGCAAGTATCGATTATTCTCGGATATGCAGTCGAAAGACAACTAGTTCTGTTACTATAATAATTAGCGTTAATTGTAAATAATATTGAAATAAATTCAATTTGTCATCTCGTTTTTCAATGTCTAATTCAATTTCAAGGTTATATCAAGATTAATTTTTATTTTACTCTCTAGATTATATCAAGGTCAATGTCGACATTTGTTTCTCGGAAAATCGCGTCTGCGCACATCTCACAATTTACGAGGTATTGCACAAGGTCAGTTCCGCTCCTCAGTCGGATAAGAATAACATGAATACTTATGAATAATTTCAAGTTAGAAATATGGTCGAGCATAAAAAGTCGTATGAAACTTGACTATAATGGTAATTAAGACGCTCGTATGAAAATTATGAAACTCGCTTGCACTCGTTTTATAAACATACTCGCGTCTTAATTACTACCATTATAGGCTCGTTGCATAATGTACTAATTATTTACTGCTTAGCTATTTATAATAACGAAGACATTGTACTAAACTGCGGACAGTCATTATAAAAATTTCATTATTATTATTTATTCGGAGCTCACAAACTAAGGACGATGGAATGCAGAGTCTAGGAATCCAGCGCAAAGTCTGAAGTGAAATTTGATTCCAGTCGTTCTTGTTAAGCACCTGTTGCGTCTGGAATGTCTTTCAAATAGGTCGTCGTGGCTGAGTACTGTACAGCCAACCGAGTTGTGAGCGAATTCAATTGGATACTGAAGTTTACTACATAGCGGAATATAAATGTATTTTCAGGAAACCAATTTGACTTCCACAACACTTTTACTTCAAAAGTTAGAGCTTGTTTACGGTGACATTCTGCTATCTGGTATATCAAAAGTCAATAACGTCCACTGCGGTATATGCAATGGGTAAAGTGCGCGGTTTTGAAACTTTATAGATGCAGAAGTCATGGATTCGAATCTCACCTGGGATATGAATGTTTGTCTCTTGCTAATGTGATGTTATGTGTCATCTTATCTGGAGTTAGGACTTCGAGTTATCATACGTCATGAGAGTCCCATCGTAAGTCTACCTAGCATTGGTTTAAAAAGCAAAAAAATCGGCTTTAGGTAAATTCTACTGAGGATGTGAAATAAAGGGATAGATAAATCACAATGGAACGACTTCAACAGGATGCCTACCTTCAATGTACAGATTTTATCGTTTAAATTCCGATAAGTCCAATTTCGATGAGATTACTGTTCTCCAACCAGGAGATAACCGTGAAAGGAATGTGCTTACTATTGCGTCATCTATTGCAGCGAAGTAGATAGATAACATTACCGTTATAATGTCAGTTTGAAAACCATGCGCTCTCCTGCAAATGTTATTTCCTGTATGGAGAGATTAAAAGACCAGGGGTGCTATTCATAGACATTTCGCAGCACGCGCTACGAGCGTACTAAGCTAGCCCCGACTATCCACTGGTTACTAGTACAGAATTCAAATCATATCCTATCACTAACACTGGTTTATGAATACGAAAAACGCTGATCATCCACCGGAAGCCCGCGCTAAAAATATCTTTGAATACGGCCCCAGGATATTAACAGTAATCTAATTTTGTAACTAGGGTAGTATCAATATGTGTGTATATCAATGTTATTGTTTGTGCTGTGAGAGCTAGCCAATACAGATACGAGTACCCACGTGTGTAACCTTATGACATCTTATGACATCAACATTCATTCACAGCATTACCCCGCTTCGTCTCAGTCCCCAAAGACTTTCTCGTGGTTGGAGTACAGTACATGTAGTGCGATATTCTTGTGTTCCCTACCATAATCTCATCAGTTCTCCATCATTACACCATCATCATTGTCTCATATTGAATAATTTAACGTTAGCAACTATCCCAATCATGTCAATTGATGCCCATAGGCGCAAGCGCGCGCTTTAGAGCTCAGGAGAGCCTGAGAGCTTTACAGCGGAAAGGAAAGAGATAGACGAAAGAGGTAGTATATGCCGCTTGGTCGAGTTATATACAGGGATGGGCAGTACTGATTCAATGAATAAAGAGAAGAGAACTTATTAAAACTATACCGTATCCATGTTAATTTTTCGATTTGTCTGAGAAGTACATGTATATGTGCATTATAAGAATGTAAGTTTTAATTTCAATGCTCATTTTTCACAAGTTTGTTTTTTTTTTATTCAAAAGGAATATTTTCTCAACTTTTTTTTAAAGAAAAGTGACATTTTCAGATATAGGCCTATTTATTTAGTAGCCTTACAGGTACTGAAACTATGTTTTCGTAAATCTAATCCTACCGTAAATACGTATTACTGAAGATAGTGTATTACAAATTTTGAAAATATTGATTTAATTCCCAATATGCTCAGTCATTTTAAGAGAGCAGTGTATTATGATAATAAGTGATTGACAGAATTTTAGTTTTGTTCTTAAGTGTGCAGAAACTTGATCCTAACAAATGAAACTTTTCGTTCTGCAAAGGAATTTTACAATGTTAGAAAAAACGAGCAAAATTGTATAAACTTTTTTTATTTGAAATATCTCGTAGAATAACTCCCTGAAATTAATGACATTACAATTCCCTCAATTATTTTTCTTCTATTTCTTGGAGAGTATTCGCATTATTATTATTACTATTATTATTATTATTATTATTATTATTATTATTATTATTATTATTATTATTATCAATAGTGATGATGGCAAAGTAAAAATCTAAGGGTGCTATTCATAGACATTTCGCTAGCCCGGGCTACGAACGTGCTAAAAAAGATTCATATCATATCATATCATATCGCTGACACTGGTTTATGAATACGAAAAACGTTAATTCGCTGATCATCCACCGAAAGCCCTCGCTATGAATGTCTATGAATACGGCCCTTAGTTATTAAATTATTAATTCTGTCTGCGCTGCAAAATTCTTACTAGTTTTAGCACAGATTTTTTTAAGTAAGCTATTTTACGACGCTTTATCAACATATTAAGTTATTTAGCGTCTGAATGGGATGAAGGTGATAATGCCGGTGAAATAAGTCCGGGGTTCAGTATCGAAAGTTACCCAGCATTTGCTCATATTCGGTTGAGGGAAAACCCCGAGAAAAATCTCAACCAGGTAACGTGTCCCGACTGGGAATCGAACCCGGGCCAGACGTGCTAACCGTTACTCCACAGATGTGGACGCACAGATTTTAAAAAGAACAATAATAAATTCGCTGATTTTGTATTCTTATTTAAAACAGCGCTTTAAAACTTGCATAAACTGCAGCACAGTAGATCTAAACAGCGAGAACGAGTCACTATTGTAACTACAGTCTCATGAGATGGGTAATTTACGTACGGGTTACAACATCGCTTAGCTTAACGACATTCAAAATTTCAAAGGGATGAGATGGACCTTTTATGAAACGGAACTTATGTCTCACATTCTCTCAATAATTTCCCCAGGAGACAGTTATATTACCCCCGGGCTGAAGTTATGAACGAAACGGCACAACTGGACGAAGACCGCGTGGGGTAGAGTGGTTCCTGCGGGAATTATATTAAAGTTTTAACGCCAACGCGGGAAATACCTGCCTGCGCAACGCTTGAGATAACCCAAATTAGCGAGTCCCAACTGGTGGAAACTATCATGATATAGTAGAGCACTACATTCCTGGTACTTGCATCTACCTAATAATATCTGTGGCTAATGTTCCAGAATAATTCGAGTCGACTGTCGTTAATAGGACTGAAAAGACAAAGATTCGAGACCAGGTAAATGCGGAACTTTTCATTTCGTCTTAACCTCTAGAACTCGGCTCCGTTTAAAATTAAGCAAAGAGAGTAAGAAGGCCAGCAAAAACGTGGGACAATCTACACCCCTTCTAGTAATGAAGTCAAGAATATATGGGAGCTATAAGCAGCGCATTTCGAACTGGCGGATCGAGGTCACGCAGAGTTTAAGCTAGGAATTAAATAATCGTCGCAAAAATTCACAAATGTAAAATTATATCTGTGCAAATTGCAAAAGGCCTGTGCAATATCTATACTAATAATAAATCTGTAGCCGAAATGTTTCTGGTAATTTTCCATTTTCCAAAAATAATTGGTCCTAACATATATAATTAATCACCCTGAAACCGAAAATCGCTTTTTGAAATTTTTGTTTGTATGTATGTCTGTCTGTCTGTCTGTCTGTCTATCTGTCTGTCAGTCTGTATGTTTGTTACCTTTTCACGCGATAATGGCTGAACGGATTTCGATGAAAATTGGAATATAAATTAAGTTCGTTGTAACTTAGATTTTAGGCTATATGGCATTCAAAATACATTATTTAAAAGGGGGGTTCTAAGGACGCCTGAATTAAATAAATCGAAATATCTCGCTTATTATTGATTTTTGTGAAAAATGTTACGTAACAAACGTTTCTTTAAAAATAATTTCCGATAAGTTTTATTCCTTGAAAAAATTTTATAGGACTGATATTTAATGAGATAAATGAGTTTTAAAATTAAAATAACTGCCATCTAAGACCGTGTAATGAATAAAAAAAAATGACTTCGTCTATAAAGGGCCTTGGACAGCAACAATCGAAAGCTATGGAAGATAGCCTACAGATAATGTTTCTGTGTTTGTATGAAGTAATATCGGAAGATAAATTAACCGATTTGTATTATTAATTATTAATTCACCATTGGAAAGTGTAGTTCCTCTAGATGGACATAATGCTATGATGTTATTACAGTAACTTCTGAGTGAATCGAGGACAGGTAAGATTAAAATAGCTTCTTATGCACAGAAAACTTGATAGGCTATTCTGTACATTCGTTTCCTGTATTTCCTAAAATAATTTTTATGACCAAAGGAGTGGTCTCTGGATCAAAATGATCGCATTTTAATTATACAAATACAATTTAAATTAAGTAACATAATAAACGATTTATCCTTACATCAAACATGAATGTTCCCTGGATCAAATGTCCTATTTTAATTATGTAATTACTTTATATTTATTTCTAACGGGTGCAGCGGAGCGCACGGGTACGGCTAGTTATAAATAATTCTAGAGAAAGATAAAAGTAATAAAGTCTGCAGAAACAGAAAATTGTGTAACTTTATCTTGGAGTTTTATTGTTTTCAATTCTTCTTACTACACCCTAGATGTACTTATGTAAGTAAATCATTACACGTATGTATGTTTAGAATCAGTTACATCACATTATGAGCACTCTAAACATTGAAATTATTTACGAGTAGAACCTTCAAGATTTATTGTTAGCAAAGTGCTAACTCTTTTTACTGAAAGGCGGTTTCTAATTCCAGTTTTTACAAGATTCATGCAACTAAATTCTCGCTCACAATTTACAGTAAGCGAGGAATTATACAGGGACATCATTTTATTTTTACTTCAATTTTTATTGTACCTGAGTTTTTGAATGTACTTCACTCCCACCCCTTCAACCGTCTTCCACACAGATCCAAGACCGCATATACACTCATAGTAGCCACAGTACGTTCCAAAAATATATTCGCATTTTCCAGTGACGAAAGAGCTTTCAATATTGAATCATTTTCGCACAGGTACTGTCGTCCATTTGCCTACGTCGTATCCCGGTTTCCCCAAACAGCTTTCATTCGCCAGCTAGTGCCTGTCTTAGCACTTTTCTGAGAACATTAATTTCTGTTAGGAATTGGACGTCTACGTAATATTATACAACTGTTTAAAATAACTTAAACAAAAGGGCCTCGTTAAGTAATTAACTGTCACGTGATTTCCCTCCTTTCTACGACCCTACGACATAACCACTTGGACGGACAGTAGATAATATGTCTGAGTAATTTTATCTTTTCTGGCAGAAGTGAAGATTGAATTTACAGTACGTAAGGTACTCTTTTATAGAGTAGGTAGAGAATTATTTCAACATGAGTTACTAGTACGAAAAACTGTTTTTTTTTTCATTTTTTTATTTGATTATTTAACGATGCTGTATCAACTACGAGGTTATTTAGCGTCGATGGAATTGGTGATAGCGAGATGATATTTGGCGAGATGAGGCCGAGGATTACGTAGAACTGGTAATTGGAATTAAGTACAATATGCTATAGTGCGATAATATGCACATTAGAACTGAAGCCTGTATCGAAATTTGTTTAAATATCCATATTGTGATTATTTTTCAATTTAACTTCATTCTCTATATTGTACGCTAATGTGTTGTAGACAGTATAATATACACTGCATAATGAATACGCCCACATGGACAGCTCAGTTCGTGAGTAAAAACACTCATTGTTAACACTGTACTGTATTTTGATTAAACAAAAATCTAATGAAAATTATGAAATTCAAAATTACGATATCTCCTAGTTTACGTAAATTGATGAACTACTTTTCTTCTCTCCTATACCTAGTAAAGTGATTTGTTTGTATATTACATCAGTATCATCGAACTCCAGTCGTGGAAGGGGATAGCAAACGGCGTTGATCCAGAAGTATAGGCAAGTTAATATTTAAAATGTTAGTAAAAATAAAATGATGTCCCTGTATAATCAATTGGAAGAAATTGTTCACTAAACTTGCATGAATTGCATCAACTCTTTGAAATCCATTCCTGAACACCTATTGCTCAATATATTTTTTAACATTGCCCATGCCATTAGCATTGTATCTAAATTCAGATTAGTTCAAACACATCTCTGATTTCATTTTCTCCATTACCTTCTTCGTTTCTGAAGTCCAATGTGGTTGTCGCATTTTTGCACATTCACATTCAAAGTTTGTTGCATTTTTAGAAGTCGAGTAGCAAAATGCGACAAATGCGACTGTGGCTTAAGCCTTGAGGTCACGTACAAACGTACAAACCACGCACGAGTCACTGAACTGAAAACTGTGAACTGAAGCACGGGTAATCCCGGCTGTCCCAGCTAAGTTTAGTTCAGGAGAATGGTCCAGGAATGGGGTAAGCATCCGTGGCAAATGCAGTCCATTGCTTGATCTTGATTCGCCAGTTCGAAATGCGCTGAAAATAGTATATTTCCTGCTTCCTTTGTGCCTTTATGAAATATACGACAAGACATTTAGATCAGTGGTCTCAAACTCGTCCATTTTTAGGGGCACTTTATAGATTTGTAGGATCGTGGGAAGACGCACGAATAACTGTTCACAAAAATAGTGACAATGTACAGTAACATGAGGTAAGAACCTTTACTCGGTCTGATCTAAATGAGAGGTTGGAAAGCAATGGTGGATCATTAATGTTTAGGTGAAGGGTTTGGACTTTTTCCATTGCTGGTTGTCAGTCAAAAATTAAGACACAACGTTTCGAAGGGTGGTTCTCCCTTCGTCTTCAGACGGAAAGAAGGAGATATAGGAAAAAAAAACCTATTGTTGGGATCGTTACGTACAGCTATTCTTTATGACTGATGGTCATAAAGAATAGCTGTACGTAACGATCCCAACAGTAGGTTTTTTTCCTTTCTCTCCTTCTTTCCACCTGAAGACGAAGGGAGAACCACCCTTCGAAACGTTGTGTCTTAATTTTTTGTTGTGACAGCCAGCAATGGAAAAAGTCCAAACCCCTCATCTAAACCTTTACTCAGTCGTTCATTTGTCTAAGTCAGTTACTTTCAACGGTGTACAATGCCGAGAGAAAATGGAAATAATAAAGTTTTCGTTGCAAAAATTGGGAAAATAAAAGTGAAAAGAGTTGTAAAAAAAAAGCGAGCTCACAAGAGTCAACTTTCAGCGAACGCGGGACAAGATAATATTCAGTAAACTCAGTGTAGGTGAGTAAGCGGCAGAGAAGAGAACTGACACGTAGCCAGGGTTGCCAGGTCATTAAAGTCAGAATATATCATCAACCTTGAATTTAATTGAATTTGAATTTAAGGGAGGGAGCACTACGACCCACCACTGCGACCTTATTAGATCTATTGCGCTAACTCTCAAGCTATGTGCATTCCCAAACCCACACAGGCTGACCACACTAAGATTCGCTGCGTGCCCAGGTTTCGAGCAGGAACCCCACTCATCCCCAACCCTAGGCCATAAGCTTGAAACGGTGGAACCAAAAAGGTGTACTAGTATGGCCGTCAAATTACCCATAGTTCATCTCTTTTTCCGGTGTGTTTATAAGCTGTTTTGAATAATTTCAAGGGAAAAATTGTTCCGGGGCCGGTATCTATCCCGGGACCTCTGGTTGAACGTACCAGCGCTCTGCCAACTGAGCTACCCGGGAACTCCACCCGACACCGTCTCAAATTTTCCCTTTATATCCACACAACTCGCGTGGGCTGACGAAACGCCAGAGACCCACATCGAGTGCACACAAACTCTGTGTGACTTGGAATTGTGGTTTTCTGTTAACGTACACAGTGACGTATATATTATGCAAATCTAGTCTTTCAGGTGAAGCTTCCTGTAAAGCAGATTTGAACAATTTCAAGGGAAAAATTGTTCCGGGGCCGGGTATCGATCCCGGGACCTCTGGTTGAACGTACCAGCGCTCTCCCAACTGAGCTACTCGGAACTCCACCCGACACCGTCTCAACTTTTCCCTTTATGTCTACACAACTCCCGTGGGCTGACGAAACGCCAGAGACCCACATCGAGTGCACACAAACTCTGTGTGACTTGGAATTGTGGTTTTTCTGTTAACGTACACAGTGACGTAATATATTATGCAAATCTAGTCTTTCAGGTGAAGCTTCCTGTAAAGCAGATTTGAATAATTTCAAGGGAAAAATTGTTCCGGTGCCGGGTATCGATCCCGGGACCTCTGGTTGAACGTACCAGCGCTCTCCCAACTGAGCTACCCGGGAACTCCACCCGACACAGTCTCAACTTTTCCCTTTATATCCACACAACTCGCGTGGGCTGACGAAACGCCAGAGACCCACATCGATTGCACACAAACTTTGTGTGACTTGGAATTGTGGTTTTCTGTTAAAGTACACAGTGACGTATATATTGTGCAAATCTAGTCTTTCAGGTGAAGCTTCCTGTAAAGCAGATATAAAGGGAAAAGTTGAGACGGTGTCGGGTGGAGTTCCCGGGTAGCTCAGTTGGCAGAGCGCTGGTACGTTCAACCAGTGGTCCCGGGAACGATACCCGGCCCCGGAACAATTTTTCCCTTGAAATTATTCAAATCTGCTTTACAGGAAGCATAAACCTGAAAGACTAGATTTGCATAATCAGCTGTTTTGTTCATATTATTACGATTACAAATTGTTTCGTGTTGTTGTGAATATTTCAAAAGTGTAGCCAAGTTCAGCAGGTGTTATTTTTTTATAAATACGCTAATATTCTGTTCGGCTCAACTGTAGAATATGTCCGCTGAAATGTCCCCTATGCTTTAACATATGAAGGAATGCCAGCATCCTTCTTGATAAGAGAAAGAATGTGGAAATGAAGCGTTCAGTCCGTGTCACAACCATAACACTTTTAATAAATATATAGTGAAACAAACATTGATATAATAATCTGCTAGTAGTCCTGTTACCTCCAGATCCATTCTAATCCGTTTACGTATGACCGAAACCGATAGTAACAATTTAATATTTGGCAGCTGGCCGTATTTCGCGATGGATTATGGGGCGTAAAAGGTATAGTTTGACGTCATACCCGTCACACCGATTTCAAGCATATTTGGCTTGAAGTACTCCCTCTTTTTTTGTCCTCTCAGCTCGTCCCTACATCAGCCCCCTCCGTACATCGTCAGCCGGCTTTGGGGAAATGCTATACGGTACCTAATATGGGGAAACGGGAGAATCCCGAGAAAAACCCCAACTGCATCCTTTTTCGCCACAAGTGTCACTATGGACCAAACTTAAGAAATTTATTTAATGGTTTTATGAAAAAATTACCCCCCTAGTTAGGATCCACAGGTTTACATTATGTAAGTGTGTCGAGGGATTTTGAGTTACAACTTAAGTGTGATACATGGTGAATGGAATCCACTTAAAGAAAGAACATTCTTCAACTCCCTCTTATTACTATTGTGACAGCGACGTGAGATTCGAACTCACGACCAGCATCCACCATCCGCGCGATCTGCTTTCTTGCGGGACGCTGGTCGTGAGTTCGAATCTCACGTCGCTGTCACACTATTTAAAATCATCCACACCTCCACACCCTCTTACCTAACATCTCGTTTTATTTACCTTTCACTACCTCGAACCCGGAACATGTACCTTCTCTCTATTCCTCTGCACAGAACATCCTTCTACTCATCATATTTCAGCACATCGATTCCACGCCTCTGGAATTCACAGGCGCGTCCAACGTGAAGAGAATCGGGGAGCAGTGGGAGGGACAGACGGTAGACTAGCGCCGGCTGATCGGTAAACCAAACCAATAACACTCTGTGTTTTCCCATTCTTGTGTTAAGGGTATGTATAATAATTTTTGTAGATTATACCGCCTGGTAGTCAGCAAATAAAAGTATTTCCGTTCAAAATTTAATATCCAAATAATAGTTGTTAACAATGAATCAAGATTTATAAAACGTCTATGGTATTTAACAGGAACCTCGTATGGCAAAAAATATGAATGAACTAAGACTTCACTTAATTTCTACCACACAGAAATTTTCTCGAATCTTCTATATACACATTGTAAGGCATAAAATATACAGGGACTTCATTTTATTTTTACTTCAATTTTTATTGTACCTGAGTTTTTGTATGTACTTCACTCCCACCCCTTCTACTAATGAAGTTCAACCGTCCTCCACACAGATCCAAGACCGCATATATACAGTCATAGTAGCCTTACGGTCATAGTAAACAGTACGTTCCAAAAATATGTTCGCGTTTTCCAGTGACGAAAGAGCTTTCAATATTGAATCATTTTCGCACAAGTACTGTCGTCCATTTGCCTACGTCGTATCCCGGATTCCCCCACCAGCTTTTATTCGCCAGCTAGTGGCTGGGCTGACTTAGCTCTTTTCTGAGAACATTAATTTCTGTTAGGAATTGGTCGTCTACGTAATATTATACAACTGTTTAAAATAACTTAAATAAAAGGGCCTCGTTAAGTAATTAACTACCACGTGATTTCCTCCCTTTCTACGACATAACCACTTGGACGGACAGTAGATAGTATGTCTGAGTAATTTTATCTTTTCGAATCGGGCAGAAGTGAAGATTGAATTTACAGTACGTAAGGCACTCTTTTATAGAGTAGGTACAGAATTATTTCAACATGAGTTACTAGTAGTCTACGAAGGACGAAACTGGTAATTGGGATTAGGTACAAATAGTCTATAGTGCGATAATATACACATTAGAAATGAAGCCTGTATCGAAATGAACTGCCACCATTTAAAAAAAAATGTGTTTAAATATCCATATTATGATTATTTTTCAATTTAACTTCATTCTCTATATTTCACGCTAATGTGCTGTAGACAGTATAATATACACTGCATAATGAATACGTCCACATGGACAGCTCAGTTCGTGAGTAAAAACACTCATTGTTAATAATGTACTGTATTTTGATTAAACAAAAACCTAATGAAAATTATCAAACTCAAAAGCGCAATATTTCCTAGCTTACGTAAATAGATGAACTCCTTTTCTTCCCTCCTATAGCTAGTAAAGTGATTTGTTTGTATATTACGCCGGTATCATCGAACTCCTGTCGTGGAAGAGGGTAGCAAACGGTGTTGATCCAGAGGTATAGGCAAGTTAATATTAAAAATGTTAGTAAAAATAAAATGATGTCCCTGTATAAATTTCACAAGAAGAGATTTAAGCATACTTTTGCGTAAGACATTTGTTAGTTTCCAAGATATTCAAATGGTTTTTTTTATTCCACCGCTCCTTTGAAATTGATTTTCTTTACATAAGAGGTTGCTTCTCAACACCAATATATTATTGTGTTTGAAATTTCCGTCATCAAGACTTTGTCGCGATACTGAGAATACTTTTATATGATGTTCATCTAGAAAGGATCATCACGTTCAAGATTCTACTACAATGCAATATGCAGTTGTTATACTCGAAAGATCAGACAGCAGTTTATCTGGAAATGAAACTTAGCTTGGCTGCAAAAAGAACGGTCTGTGAAAGAATTCTCTAACTAACATATATGAAAAAATGATTTAATACAAACGGTGCTTATTTGTGAATTAGTTACACAACTAATGGACATTCATAAAATACTGGGAATCGAGTAGGTTTCGATAGACGATAAAGCAAGACAATTTGACGTCTTCCAATTGTGTAACGGGATATGCCGATCCGTTACTTCTGCGCTATAAAAAAATAAAAGAACGTGAAGTCTTGCCTCCATGTCGTCCCATGCCTTCAGGTGCTACTACAATCTCGAGGGGATATTAGTTCTCTGAAGGAGATATGAAACATGAGGACGTTCTCTCTAGTCTCACCCCCAGTATGCTCTCATTTCTTGCAGTTTGTGAAAAGAATGAAGGCTATTAAAATGGATTACCTGTTCTCTTTTGACTTATTCTTTATGTTCTAGCACACTTTCCTTCCAGCGAGCGTTTCCTATATCTAACGCCCGTTTCATACGCTCCCTTCGTTTTCATAGACTTATAAATATTTTCTTAATTTTTCATAAATTGTTCTTGAATGATAGTTTGAGAAAATAAAATACAGAGGAAATAGCATTTATAACTAAGCTGTTGTGAAGCACGTGGTATGAGACATTAGTGACAAGGTTAGGTAGGGTTTGATGAAGAGATAGATTTAGTGACAAGTAGCCCAACTGTTAGTGACAATGTTAGGTAGGGCCTATTGAGGAAATATATTAGTGACTAGTAGCTTATTATCAGATAATGGTTAGGTAGGGCTTGATGAGGCAACATTTTAGTGACAAGTAGCCCAACTGTTAGTGACAAGGTTAGGTGGGGGCTAATGAGGAAATATATTAGTGACAAATAGTTTATTATCAGTGCAATGGTTAGATAGGGCTTGATGAGGCGACATATTAGTGACAAGTAGACCAACTGTCAGTGACAAGGTTAGGTGGGGCCTAATGAGGAAATATATTAGTGACAAATAGTTTATTATCAGTGTAATGGTTAGGTAGGGCTTGATGAGGCGACATATTAGTGACAAGTAGTCCAACTGTCAGTAATAAGGTTAGGTAGGGCCTATTGAGGAAATATGTTAGTGACAAGTAGTTTATTATCAGTGTAATGGTTAGGTAGGGCTTGATGAGGCGACATATTAGTGACAAGTAGTCCAACTGTCAGTGACAAGGTTAGATAGGGCCTAATGAGGAAATGTATTAGTGACAAGTAGTTTATTATCAGTGTAATGGTTAGGTAGGGCTTGATGAAGCGACAGATTAGTGACAAGTACCCCAACTGTCAGTGACAAGGTTAGCTAGAGCCTATTGAGGAAATATATTAGTGACAAGTAGCTTATTATCAGTGTAATGGTTAGGTAGGGCTTGATGAGGCAACAGTTTAGTGACAAGTAGCCCAACTGTCAGGGTTATATAGGGCCTATTGAGGAAATATATTAGTGACAAGTAGCTTATTATCAATGTAATGGTTAGATAGGGCTTGATGAGGCAACAGTTTAGTGACACGTAGTCCAACTGTCAGTGACAAGGTTAGGTAGGGCCTATTGAGGAAATATATTAGTGACCAATAGCTTATTATCAGTGTAATGGTTAGGTAGGGCTTGATGAGGCGAAGATTAGTGACAAGTAGTCCAACTGTCAGTGACAAGGTTAGATGGGGCCTAATGAGTAAATATATTAACGACAAATAGTTTATCAGTGTAATGGTTAGGTAGGGCTTGATGAGGCGACAGATTAATGACAAGTAGTCCAACTGTCAGTGACAAGGTTAGGTGGGGGCCTAATGAGGAAATATATTAATGACAAATAGTTTATCAGTGTAATAGTTAGGTAGGGCTTGATGAGGCGACAGATTAGTGACAAGTAGTCCAACTGCCAGTGACAAGGTTAGATGGGGTCTAATGAGGTAATATATATGTGACAAAAAGTTTAATATCAGTATAATGGTTAGGTAGGGCTTGATGAGGCGACAGATTAGTGACAAGTAGTCCAACTGTCAGTGACAAGGTTAGGTAGGGCCTATTGAGGAAATATATTAGTGACAAGTAGCTTATTATCAATGTAATGTTTAGGTAGGGCTTGATGAGGCAACAGTTTAGTGACAAGTAGCCCAACTGTTAGTGACAAGGTTAGATGGGGCCTACTGAGGAAATATATTAGTGACAAGTAGCTTATTATCAGTGTAATGGTTAGGTAGGGCTTGATGAGGCTTCAGGTTAGTGACAAGTAGCCCAAGTGGGGACTAATGAGGAAATACAATATGTTTATGCTTTGATTGTCGACCTGGATGAGATTTATAAATCCGACGCAGTCAGGGGGTTTGTAGATTATACTAATGACAAGTGGTTAATAATTTTTAAATACGGACATACTGTATACTACGCGACCAAGTCTCCAGACATATCGGCTTATTACTGAGGTCATTCTTGACAATGACAGAGTGCATGTAGGCGTAACATCAGCCTTACCAACCTACGAGAGATGGCATGCGGGGGATGAAAATTTTGTACTGTATAATTATCTTTAATAATAATAATAATAATAATAATAATAATAATAATAATAATAATAATAATAATAATAATAATAATAATAATAATGGAACAAAAATGTAACAAACGTAATACGATCACCTCTGACTCCAGAAGATTATCGTAACAATGCGGGAAACTGGAAATCGTGGGGTAATTGTGGATGACTCGCGCAGGACAGTTGGCAGTTCTGTTATAATTATATAACTAATTGGTCATAAAGTGATAGCAGCGACCTGCTTTCGACACAGCTCGTCTTTTGGACGCATAATACAGTCGGTTGTAATTTTATTATTTGCTCTATTATAAAATGTAAAGATGCATGTAGTCCTCGTCGACAATTTTAAAATACAGAAAAAATACACATTAATTTACAAAAGTTTCGAAAGACATAAATCATTTTTATGATTAGTTTATATGATCATTTTATTTAAATTAGTTTTTTATACAGCAAAAGTTTCGTGAAATAAATATCACCGTTGTATTAATCTGTTTTCACGCATTGTCTGCAACTGCCAGTTTTATTCTTGTACAAAAACTATCAATTTACACAAAAGAGCATAGCAGACGACTTCATTGTGCAAAGCAGCAGCAAAACAAATGACTGTTCAAACTGAAACACAGCTGCTTGGGAAATGCGCGTAGGCAATAAACACCAATGGTGTCTCTAGTGTACATTACTGTTAACTACAGAAATAACAGAACATTAAAGTAGATGTTTCAATGCTTTGTTCTGCATGTTTGAATGGCTAATACACTACTAAATACATGTGCACAAAATAAAGAGTAATTGCGATCTTCTGAGAGCTTGATTTGCGACGTAATTTTATATGTTTGTTACACTACAGTCCACACCTGTGGAGTAACGGTCAGCGCGTCTGACCGTGAAACCAAGTGGCCCGGATTCGAATCCCGGTCGGGGCAAGTTACTTGGTTGAGGTTTTTTCCGGGGTTGTCCCTCAACCCATTACGAGCAAATGCTGGGTAACTTTCGGTGCTGGACCCCGGACTCATTTCACCGTCATTATCACCTTCATCTCATTCAGAAGCTAAGTAACCTGAGATGTTGATACAGCGTCGTAAAATAACCTAATAAAATTAAAAAAAAGTTACACTACAGGCCACAAATTTCGCATATGCTGGTTCGATTCCCAACAAGGAAGTACAGAGGGTCGTGCTGAAAGTCATGAGCAACACATTGCTATAATTTCAATTTCAACCATGTAACAAAAAATGATTAGCCTACATGATCATAATCTACAGACTTTACGCTATGTATCGACATATTGTGACGTCATTAACTTCCATCATGTGAACACAGACAATGTTTGCAAAATGGTCGACAACGATCGTTCGTTTCGATAGCGTGCTGTCATTACATTTCTTGTTAAAGAAGAAAAATCTGCTGCTCAAATTCACCTCAGACTTCAGCGTGCATGCGGAGATGTGTACATGGGTGCTAGCAGTATTAGGAGATGGGTGAAACATTTCGAAGATGGGAACACGAGCATCCAAGATGAGCCACGTAGCGGTCGCCCTCGAACTGCCTCCACGGAACGCAACAAGGAAAGAGTTGATGAGTTCTGGGATGCATTTTGGTTGAATTTCTTGAACCTGAACAGATCATAAATGCTGTCCGCTATATTCAGACAGTTTTGAAGCTCCGTCATGCATTGCGCGAGAAACGCCTTGAAAAGAAGATCATCCTGCAGCACGATAACGCGTGGCGTCACACTGATCGTGTCACAGTGGAGAAAATCAGAACATTTGAGTAGGAAATTCTTCCGCAACCCCCCTACAGTCCCGACTTGGCACTCTCCGACTACCATCTTTTCGGTTCTGTAAAGAAGCAGCTGCGAGACGAACGTTACGAGACGCTGGAGGACAGACTTCTACAACAAGGGAATTTTCAAACTTACAGAACGGCATGAAAAATGTGTGCAAAGAAATGGAAACGATGTTGAAAAGTGACAGAAAAGTCTGTAGATTAAGATGATGTACCTGATTTGTCTAAAAAATAAAAATTAAGGTTTATAACAATAGGTTGCTTATGACTTTCAGTATGATGCTCTACAAAGCATGTATTTTTCATTAATTATGTTTAGCAACATTTCACGATTATAAGTTATATAACAAGCACGCGCAAAATGTGGTGTCGAAGTAAGGGAAGACTGAGCAAATTGTTTATTTAGTTTATACTCTTTTTTGCTAAAACATTTGGATTTAAGTCATCCCTGTCGTAATTTCCAATAAAGCTTACTTGTGTCTCATTTTTCTTTCATTTTCTAAGTGCTGGTACCGATCAATAGAAACTGGATCTGACATGATCTAATAATCTGAGGTAGCTTACTGACCGGTCGTAAGTCGCAAGAGTCGTTTGTCTATTTCTGAACCACGTATGTACAAGGTTCCTTAGTTTTATTATACTTTCAGAAAGGCAAACGTATACTTTCAGGGATGAGCTAAAGTTTTATCTGTTTATATTATATTTTATGTTACAATTATTAGCAAAATAAATACATATTATTATTATTATTATTATTATTATTATTATTATTATTATTATTATTATTATTATTATTATTATTATTAAAATTTTTCGAAAAATCAATAGTGTTGCTGACTGTCAATTTCTTCAGGATGACATTAATTCAATTACCAATTGGTCAGTTGATAACAGGATGATGATTAATGAATCCAAAACTTAGGTAATATCATTTTCAAGGAAAACCTCTATACTAAAATATAACTATCATCTAAAAAATTTATTAACAGAAAAGATTGTACTAGAGACCTCGGTGTATTAATTGACTAATTATATTTTCACAGCCACATTGATTATATTTATAACCATGCAATAAGAATGTTAGGAATAATTCGGTCAATTACTTATTCTTTTTCAACACCTGACTCTCTTTTAAAATACTATACTATACATTAGTAAGATCGAAACTGGAATATGCATCTGTAGCTTGGAACTCTATTACTAGTTCTGATTCGGCAAAACTGGAAAATATTCAAAGGAAATTTATTTCATTATGTTCGTACAGATTCCTACCTAATAACCTATGGTAAAAAATGCGAGGACTTTAAATGTCGAAACCTGTATGCCAGACGTCATGATCTCGATTCCTTGTCTTATTCTTATGTAAGGTCCTTAAAGGTGGCATTAATTGTCAATCTTTCTTAAACAGTGTCAAACTTCGTATTCCTATGAAGGACATGAGACATCACAAACTCTTCTATATTAGAAATTCTAAATCTTCCTCGCCGGTCTCCAGATGTATTAAACATGCTAACTTACATGTAGGCGATTTCGATCCATTCAATGTGTAGAAGTATTAGAATATGGCAATGTCTTCGCTAATATTATTTGCATAATCCTTATACACAAATTGGTAATAAGAATCAACTCATTTCCCTAATATTTTATAGTATTAATTCTTGTAAATTAATTATTGTAATCTATGTTCTTTATTTTGTTGTTAACTCAAGTATTTAATTTGTGCCCTAGTCGTTCACTTTAATGTTTTAATGTATTAATTGTATCACTGTGCTGGACTTTTATTGGCCAATGGCTGTTGTCCAGCACATAAATATCAATAAATAAATTATTATTATTATTATTATTTAGTATGTGAACGATGCGATTAAATTCCCTGAAAGTATTTAACAGCCCCTAAAATAAAAACTAGCGGGAAAGTAACTGGTCACCCTACCACATTATCTCCTGGCCTAGTTGCCTCAAAAGTGGTGCCTTGTTGATATCACTTGTGAGGTTCAGACCTGACTTTAGACAGTTGACTAAACAACAACAAAATAAAAACTATTAGTAAATATAGGTTAAATGGGTACGTCTTCTTGCTTATCAAATAATGTGTTGTCTTAATTATTAACTATGTCACATTTATTGATTGGATTAAAGTTTTCGGCAATTATTTGCCATCATCAGATCATCGTAAGTGTCACGTTATACACACTGAATACTAATTACGAATATAAGTTTAATGAAGTAATATTCGGGCAAACAAACTTGGTTACCACTTACTTACTTACTTACTGGCTTTTAAGGAACCGGGAGGTTCATTTCCGCCCTCACATAAGCCCGCCATTGGTCCCTATCCTGAGCAAGATTAATCCAGTCTCTACCATCATATCCCACCTCCCTCAAATCCACTTTAATATTATCTTCCCATCTACGTCTCAGCCTACCCAAAGGTCTTTTTCCCTCCGGCCTCCCAACTAACACTCTACATGCATTTCTGGATTCGCCCATAAGTACTACATGCCCTGCCCATCTCAAACGTCTGGATTTAATGTTCTTAATTATGTCAGGTGAAGAATACAATGCGTGCAGTTCTGCGTTGTGTAACTTTCTCCATTCTCCTGTAACTTCATCCCTCTTCGCCCCAAATATTTTCCTAAGAACCTTATTCTCAAACACCCTTAATATCTGTTCCTCTCTCAAAATGAGAGTCCAAGTTTCACAGCCATACAGAACAACCGGTAATATAACTGTTTTATAAATTCTAACTTTCAGATGGTTACCACTTGACTAGATAAATGTTACATTACAATTAGATGTGCACTGACTCAGCTGTTTACATGAACAATATTTTAATTTAATTATAAATGTTAAGATTGGACACAAATGAAATTATGACGTGAAATAATTACATATATTATTGAATTTTCATGTGGAAGCATTGTGTTCCATATAATGCATAAATTAAAACAAGCAAATTACGAACATGCTTACTGCTAAATAATTATTATGTTTGAAAAATTCTGCTATTGAGAATTACATATACATATGTCAGGTAATCACCCAATGGTATTGCATTTTATCGTAAAAGTTAAAATTGAACACAGAATGAAATTTGAAACAATTACATATGCTATTGACTCTTCATGTGGGAAGTATTATGTTCCATATATTGCATGAGTTGAAACAAGTAAGTTAAGAACATGTTTGATGCAAAATAATTGCTGTGGTTTGAAAGTCATGCTGTTAAAATTACATTTACATATGTCTAGTAATTACCCATGGTAGCATGACATGAGAATTAGAATAGTGATAAATATTAAATAAATAGTTAAAATAAAGCTGAGGTAGGTTAAATGTGGTACAAATTTGGCTGTCACGTCTCGAAGATCAGTCAGCTGGTTTCGGTGCAGTGTTGGTTGTTCACATGATGTGATCAGATCGGTTGTTCAGCTGAGACTGCTAATCATTAAGACTATACATTACTTGATAAGCAAGAAGACGGACCCATTTAACCTATATTTGCTTTATTTAATTGCTTATCGATCTACACCACCTTTTCAAAATGAAAATAAAAACTATTAGACCTACAGTTAAAACTTGAGGATTTTAGAGAATTCATATACTCTAGGTCTAATTACACTTTTAATTCCTAATTGACTGTTAATCAAAATTCAATACTTCTTCCGAGCGTGTGATAGCGATTAATCCGGTCCACACCTGTGGAGTGACGGTTAGCGCGTCTAGCCGCGAAACCAGGTCGGGGCAAGTTACCTGGTTGAGGTTTTTTCCGGGGTTTTCCCTCAACCCAATATGAGCAAATGCTGTGTAACTTTGGGTGTTGGACCCCGGACTCATTTCACAGGCATCATCACCTTCATCTCATTCAGACGCTAAATAACCTAAGATGTTGATAAAGCGTCGTAAAATAACCTACTAAAATAAAAATAAAAAAAGCGATTAATCCTGCCGCTTCATGGTCGCAACGCTATGTGAAACTTTCGTATTCTGACTAGCTGGTGAGAAGAAACGTTTCTTGCCGAAGCCGCTGACTTTAAACGTGGAGTAGAAAATCAGCGTTATGGTTAGGCACCAGTCCAACTGTACAGCGCTCTTAAGAACCTAATATTTAGAGTCCACTATATGAGTGCCGATTTCAGGAGAGGTACTTCAATCTATTTTCATTCCAATCATACAGGGTGAAAATGAAGTAACTTTGCAGCTTGAAAGGGACGATGGGGTACATGTAAATGAATAGAAAACCTATATTACGTTTTGTGATTAAATGCACGGTTAATTAGAAAATTGAGTTGGAAGTTTGAGCAGTCAGGCAACATCGTCGCTCTACTCGTGATACAGATGTAAGAGGTCAACGAACTCGGTGAGTCTCCGTACGTAAGCTGCATTCTTCCAGGACATTGCTACTCTCTTCATGCAATAGCTTGAATTTAGGGGTTTTTTAAATTAAATTTAAACGAAAACCGTTCACGCTATTGAAATACGCCAGAGGAATAAATTATTCTTTATTAGTAGGGCTAGGATTTTGATGACGTATAAATCATAAAAAAATGTCCTAAAAACAATGCACTTGTGACCGAAAAATCTTTCAAAAATGCCCTTAAAAATTGATCGTAATTCTAAAATTGGCTTAGTAGGAAAAGGAATTTGGTGCTTATTTTTTTATTTTATTGGGTTATTTTACGACGCTGTATCAACATCTAGGTTATTTAGCGTCTGAATGAAATGAAGGTGATAATGCCGGTGAAATGAGTTCGGGGTCCAGCACCGAAAGTTATCCAGCATTTTCTCGCATTGGGTTGAGGGAAACCCCCGGAAAAAACCTCAACCAGGTAACTTGCCCCGACCGGGATTCGAACCCGGGCCACCTGGTTTCGCGGCCAGACGCGCTGACCGTTACTCCACAGGTGTGGACAGTTTTGTGTTACTTAATATTTAGACTAGTAATTAAATTAAATTCTAGTACCAATATTTAAGTTTATTTAATTTTACATAATTTTTTCTAAGTGGTACACTTTAATTAATTATTTTACCTGATGTAGTTTCCATGTAGCCCATCACAAGACCACTCATACGAAATTAGCAAGTATAGAGGAGTCTATATTAAAGGGATGGTTGGACTGATCCATTACATGGGGTGTACTACGTTAAAAGGGCAATATTTGTGTAGAAAAACGATTAAGATATTATACAAAAAATGGGTATTAGCCACCGGCGTAGCTCGGTCAGTTAATGCGCTTGCCTGCCGATCCGGAGTTGCGCTCGGGCGCGGGTTCGATTCCCGCTGGGGCTGATTTTGTGGTTGGGTTTTTTCTGAGGTTTTTCTCAACCATAAGGCAAATGTCAGGTAATTTATGGCGAGTCGTCGGCCTCATCTCGCCAAATATCATATCACTATCACCAACTCCATGGACGCTAAATAACCTCGTAGTTGGTATAGTGTCGTTAAATAACCAAGTAAAAAAATAAAGGGTATTAATGGACAAAATATGTAGACAAAATATCAAAGGAAATAAACATTATTTTATATTAATAATGGGGATTTGTGGCCAAAATTAAATGAAAATGCCTCAAAAATGTCCGAATAATACAAAAGATGCTCTTATGAGTTGAAACAGGCAAAAAATGCAAAAAAAATTTCCTAACAAATATGTCTTAAAACACTCAGTTTATCACATAACATAATAAATACTAAAGCGGCTATGTTTCTGGCTTACTAGAAAAAAGATGCAATTTCATCAAAATCCTAGCCCTATTTATTAGATTTCCTATCGATATGGACAAACATCACGATCGTACTCGCAATAGTTACAATAGCTATAGCGTTGCAGTCGGTTTGCAGCTTTAAATTCCTGTAAGATTTCACAGTTTCTTTTATGGTCCAGAAAGGTGCAATAAGCAGCTTTTCGAAGAATACAGTATCTGCTGAAGGTAGTTTGTTTTCATGTAGCTATAATTTATTTTCAGATATTACGAGTATACAAAGTGCATGGAATCCATAGAGCTTCGAGCTAATGACCCCTGTTCTAGAATTTAGCGGAGTAGTAACTAAGCTTTCATCACAATTAGAATTTTTTTAGCGATGTAGTCCTACGAGTATGCCAACATTTCAGAGGTGCAGCGGCACGCCATTGCTCGTAGGAATGGCTGTCTGTGTGTCTGTTACATACATATTTACTAAAGGCTGTGTGATGTATCTTGCCTCACTCTGAAAAGAGACAGAAATGAGATATGTCTTACTTCGTCTGTATTGTTATGGCGATGGGAGAGTGGAGTGGCGGAAGGGACTAGTTGATACATTCTGTAGCGCAAAATAAAATAACAAAATATCTCTCCTCGTACTGTGTAGTTCCGTCACTGAGCTTGTCTTTCAAGAAACTGAGTTCCGGCAGCCTGTACAATAACAAGATTTTGAAAGGAATCCTGAAAATTTACAACCCTCCTATAATCTCCACTCTCATTTGAAGGGACTTGGTGTTATTGCTAATGAGACAAGATAAACCTTACCAGGTATAACATAGTAGTGAGAGGGGGAATGAAACACTGACAGTATACAACTTCAAAACGTGACGGCATTAATAGAATAATTGAGGACCGTTTTTGCAAAACTTGCTAACTGTAAAATTTGCAAAATTGAGATTTTGGTGGATTCGTTAACATAAAGCAGGCCTCTACACGATGTTAAAGTTATCTTATAGTGTGTCAAAGTGTGGTGGTTGCACCTATAACCTATTTGTCTTCATTCAGTTTTTTGTCTCTCCTGTAAAACTTAGTTTTTTTTCAGTTAGCAAGTTTTTCAAAAACGGTCCTCAATTGTACTACAGTAAAAGTCCGAGAGCATTTATCTGAGTGAAACCAGTTTTCTGACAAACGGTCTTTATACTCATTTCTTCTAACATGTTGCCATAAATAAGAATTTTACTTAATAGGCCTGCAGGCTGTTTTCCTTGGAATACAAACGAGGTCTGGAAAATAACGTAACAACCTTTAAAGAACTGGGATTTCCTGAGAAGCACATACCACGATCATAAACTTCCGCTTCAGAGATTGCTACACGAAATGGTAATTA
Source organism: Periplaneta americana (assembly GCF_040183065.1). Classification (NCBI taxonomy): domain Eukaryota; kingdom Metazoa; phylum Arthropoda; class Insecta; order Blattodea; family Blattidae; genus Periplaneta; species Periplaneta americana. Next base: position 145,286,446 of record NC_091128.1, read on the forward strand.
ATTAATACTACACTTCTTTACGCTAGAGCGAGTCACGTGGGAACTGCCCTCCCAATATTCGTACGACTCTCTCGTGCGATAAGTTACAAGAGCAAGTACGTCCATTAAGGAAGGACAGGCTCGGTACTAATGAATCGAACTTGCGGCGCTGTTTACAAGAAGTTGTTTGCATGACTTGAAGTTTCTGCCTCCGTATTCAGTCGTACAAAGGCAGTTTCCTATAATATTATCACGCTATGCTGAGTTTCTAAGGCATTTGCTCTCTGTCCCAGCTTATAATCGGTCCATTAGGATATCCGTATCCAATGTCAGCAAGGATTACAAGTCAGCAAACTGCCCTTGTAAATCATGGAAAACTTGTTTCAAATAAAATGATATTATGACGTTTCACAGAGTACGTAAATAAATTTAGCCTATTTACCTGTATGAATAGTCAATGCAATGTAAATTACACATTAGAAACAACGAAAGAAAATACACATTATTCACATTGGGACCTAAATCAAAACTGTCATTAGAAAATAAACTTCTTGTTTATAAAGTCGTACTAAAACCAATCTGGACATACGGCATCCAACTGTGGGGAACTGCTAGCAACTCAAACGTTGAAATACTGCAGAGGTATCAGTCCAAAACTTTACGTTCCATTGTCACTGCACCATGGTATGTACATAATAATGTCATTCACAATAATCTAAACATTTCAACTGTAAAAGAAGAAATCTCTAAGTTCAGCAAAAATACCTGCACCGATTAAATCAACATCCGAATCAGCATGCATTAAATTTGCTGGATAATAGTCAAACAATAAGAAGACTTAAAAAGACCAATGCTCTTGACCTTCCATTCATTTTTACTACAGCTATTTAAAACATTGTTATTTTTGCCCCGGAACAATTTTTCCCTTGAAATTATTCATTGTTATTTTTCTTTTGCAGTGTTTTCATGGGATAACATCTCCAATCATGTCATATTCTTTTATAATATTTACTTATTGTCTATTGTAGACAGATTGTAAATGTGGCATAATTGTAAAAAAAACATTATCCACAAATAGGACTAACACGCTTTTTTGTAATTTGTATTTTTTTTTTTTTGTATTCTTAATTGAAGTTTAGGATATAAATGTAAAATTTAATGACAAAAAATTATCACAATGCAATATTAGTGTATTAATTATGGTATTATGGATGTTTTTTTAATTTGTTATTTTAGGAAATATGAAAAAATACAATATTATTAAAAGTTTTGCCGAGGTATAATTAATGTACGATTTTTTTTTCATAAAGACAAGTAAAATATGATATTTTTTTAAGGTTGGTATATGCTAACTTTACTGATCTGGCAACCCTGGCTGCGCGTCAGTCATTCAGACAGAAAATTATTACAATGCAATATTAGTGTAATAATTACGGTATTATAGATGTTTTCTTAATTTGTTATTTTAGGAAATATGAAAAAATAAAATATTATTATAAGTTTTGCCGAGGTATTTAATGTACGAATTTTTTTTCATAAAGACAAGTAAAATATGATATTTTTTTAAGGTTGGTATATGCTAACTTTACTGATCTGGCAACCCTGGCTGCGCGTCAGTCATTCTCTTCTCTGTCACTCGTACATCTACAATCAATAGAACTTATTACAAAGCCTTATGTTAAGTCAACCTTTGTTACAAGTTGATATTTTAGTTACTTGTTATTTTTATCTCTATGTTAATATTGTGGGTCCCTATCACCACGGCATGGCGCGTCCTCAGGTTGCGGATAGAGGAGACGATCTCCAGATATGGAGGTAACTGCGACTATATTCAATAAACAGTCGCGGACAGCCGATAAGGGGCGGTCCTCCAGCTTAGGGGTTGGGCGAAGAGTTAACAACCTATTATCGTAAAAAAAACAGCTTGTTGTGAAACTCCAAAATAAGCCTTGGAATGGGACTGATTTTTTGGGGCGATCTTGCTCAGGATAGGGACCGATGGCGGGCTTATGTGAGGGCAGCAATGAATCTCCGGGTTCCTTAAAAGCCATATGTAAGAAAGTTAATACATTTTATCAACCATTACTTTTAACTTTTAACCTTAATACAAACATAAGATCCTATGATAACATTATACAATTTTATTTAAATGACTTTTGTGTCCACAGACATTTATGTATCTAACGTCGACCTGAAGACAACCAATATCTGGTCGAAAACGTTAGTCTAGTCTGCATTTAATAAATATTATTGTAAAGGCTTTTAACCCATTATTCCACTTGATAAGTTTATAGACGAAAAAACCATCAAATTAAATAATATTGTTCATATTCTAATACTTCTCACATCGGCACCCTAATAGATAGTACATCCTTTAAAATCGCAATGGCTTTACGCCTTGGTTGTAAACTCTGCCAGCCACACCAATGTATTTGAGGAGGAATTGCTGATATTTACGGCCATCATGCACTCAGCTGTGCGAGGACCAAGGGTCGCATTCCCAGACATACATCACTCAATGATATCATTAAAAGATCTCTGACTTCTTGTGGCATCCCGTCTCTTTTAGAACCACCAGGTATTAGTAGCGCAGATGGTAAACGACCCGATGGTCTCACCTTAATTCCATGGTCTAGAGGAAAATCTTTAATTTGGGACTCCACTTGCGTTCACACTCTAGCTCCATCTCACTTACCGAATACCTCCAGACGCGCAGCATCTGCTGCTGAATTAGCCGTGAAGAAGAAAGTCAATAAATATGCTCATCTTTTAGACAATTATATCTCTGTCCCATTTGCTGTGGAGACCTTCGGTCCTTGGAGTCATGACGCTAAAGTTTTGGTATCTCAAATCGGCCAAATTTTGATCTCCATTACTGGTGATCGCCGTTGCACTACTTATTTGCGTCAACGCTTAAGTATTGCTATTCAATGCGGAAATGCAAAGAGCGTTTTGGGTACTCTTCCAGAGTCCAGCCCTTTGGACGAACTTTTCCTCCTGTAAAATTTATTATCTCTATGTAAATGTTTATATATGTGTAATTGTAACGGTGAAAATATTGTTAATCAAATATTTTTTTTCATAAGTGTATATTAGGGGAGAGTCAGGTAGTATCGGACATCGGGTAATATCGGACAGTGCGTTTCTTTCATCTACCACCATATGGTAGTACCTGAATGACATGGTTACGTTTCTCTATGCGACATCACAGAAACGTAACCATGTCAATCAGGTACTATCATCGTGTGGTAGATGAAAGAAACTCACTGTCCGATATTACCCGCTGTCCGATACTACCCGACTCTCCCCTATTTTGGGAGTGTTTTTGTATACGCAAACGCATTATTAATTTGGTTATAACTTTTATATCACTTTTATAAAGGTAAACACGCTTTGAAATATTTAAGTGGGAAAATCGTCGTATCTCGATTATTTTGACAAATTTTATGTACATTTTCACTTTATATGAGGCATTGTTGTGTATCATTTAATAAGTAAAAAATTCGGTCACTTAATATTTAAATTAAGTATTGATTTCTTACACATTTCCTCCACACAATACTGCTATAGATCTCAAACTCTTCATTTTCACAGTATGTTTCACTCTTTTCTTTCATTCAGTTAAACGTCTATTAAATAGAAAGCAGCAAATTAACACAGTAATAGATTAAATGCAGTAGGTACTAACGTCAATCCAGCGCTTTCCTTCGGGACGCGCCGCTGGAATGGATTTATTTCCCTTGCTATTTTCCAGGAGGAATAAACAATGCATGCTATGCAGTAGCTAATTAAACTACCGATTTACGTATAATTAAGTAAATGAATCGTCCGCAACACTTCTCCCCAGATTCCTTTGTGTTTCACAAATTCAGTTCAGGTTCACAACCATCCCATAACCTCTGAAACTGTAAGAGGTCGGCCTCTACGTGCTCTCGTTTCCTCTTAATCCTCTTTACGCCTCTTGTGTTGGGGTCGAGGGTGGAAGGCACAGACTGGAAAACGAAAGAAAAATCTCTTGTCTTCGAGCAAGTCATCTGTACTCTTTCCACTACCATCTCAGCGCTTCTGCGTTAGAAAAAAGCATTTCTCTGCATATCAGTTTATGGAAATATGTTACCTGCACTATTTAATTTGTCACTTTGTTCCTTAAGGAGAACTTAAATAACATCAATGTCATAATAGTACATTATGCAACGAGCCTATAATGGTAGTAATTAAGACGCGAGTATGTTTGTTTATAAACGAGCGCAAGCGAATTTCATAATTTTCATACGAGCGTCTTAATTACCATTATAGGCAAGTTTCATACGACTTTTTATGCTCGACCATATATCTAACTTGAAATTATTCATACGTATTCATGTTATGGTTATGTAAGTGAGGAGCGGAAATGACCTGAATTGTGAGATGTGCGCAGACGCGAAAGTATTGATTTTTTTCCGAGGCACGAATGTAATTGACCTTGATATAATCAAGAGAATAACATGAAGATTAGTCTTGATATAACCTGGAAATTGATTTAGAATTGAAAAACGAGATGACAAATTTAATTTATTTGAATATTATTTACAATTAACGCTAATTATTATAGTAACAGAACATAACCTTCTGCGACTATTGGATTTCCAGCCTCCGTGACTTTTCGCTAATTGTCTTTCGATTGCATATCCGAGAATAATCAATACTTGCGGTTTTATAATGGTACAATGGTGATTTCTCATTGGCTGAACAACTGAATTATAATGAATAGGTGTACTTTAATGAGGTGCATTAAAGAGCTACTACCAAGTGTATAATTACTACATTTCGGCATGGTCGAGCAAAAAAACACAACAAAGAGGCTCACGTTCTCATTACAGGTTCAAGGCTTTCGGGTATAATTTAGCCTATATAATAAATAAGTTCATAAATTTATTTACTGGAATTAATAAATACAAATATATAATAAAAGATAACACACTGCAGTAATAACAACACGAAATACAGCAATATTAATAAATAATTCCACCCAATTATCTCCTGGCTTAGTTGCCTCATAAGTGGTTTTCATATTGACATCACTTGTGACGTTCAGATATATCTTCGGACCGTTGACTAAACAACAATAAATAGATAATACAATATACCGTATCCAAATAATTGTACTATTAAATTAAAAGTGGGTCACATTTGAGAAAGCAAGATGCTTGAGATCTGGTGTGACAGATAGTGTACTAGGCTTATACAGAAAAAAGTGATCATAAATAACTGTGTACTGCTAATATGCATTAAAACTGTTTACTGTAATTAAGGTACCGTAATTTCTCGAATACTCCGCGCCCTCAAATAAGCCACGCACCCCACTTTTGAAAGGGGAAAAAACAAAAAGAAAAAAAAAAAACTTTCAACAAATGTATTCATGGCAAATCAACAACAATTAAACACAAACACACTTCAGGAATAATAAATTTGATCATGTTCCTCTGTATTCTTAATAATTTTAAGTTTTTCGCTGCACAATCGCATACCTTTAGTGGTATTAATTTTCAGAATTGAAAATATAAGACACACAAACTATAGACTTATCACACTTCAACTTGATTCTGACAGATGTACTGCTAATCCAAACACCATTTAACAAAGTTTAAATGTTGTACTAAATTTCAAATAAGTCAACACTTTATCCAATTTCTCAAGTACGGTTAATCCAAACACCATTTAACAAGGTATAAATGTTGTACTAAATTTCAAATAAGTCAACACTTTGTCCAATTTCTCAAGTACGGTTAATCCAAACACCATTTTAAAAAGTATAAATGTTGTACTAAATTTCAAATAAGTCAACACTTTGTCCAATTTCTCAAGTACGGTTAATCCAAACACCATTTAACAAAGTATAAATGTTGTACTAAATTTCAAATAAGTCAACACTTTGTCCAATTTTTCAAGTACGGTTAATCCAAACACCATTTAACAAAGTATAAATGTTGTACTAAATTTCAAATAAGTCAACACTTTGTCCAATTTCTCAAGTACGGTTAATCCAAACACCATTTAACAAAGTATAAATGTTGTACTAAATTTCAAATAAGTCAACACTTTGTCCAATTTCTCAAGTACGGTTAATCCAAACACCATTTAACAAAGTATAAATGTTGTACTAAATTTCAAATAAGTCAACACTTTGTCCAATTTCTCAAGTACGGTTAATCCAAACACCATTTAACAAAGTATAAATGTTGTACTAAATTTCAAATAAGTCAACACTTTGTCCAATTTCTCAAGTACGGTTAATCCAAACACCATTTAACAAAGTATAAATGTTGTACTAAATTTCAAATAAGTCAACACTTTCTCCAATTTCTCAAGTACGGTTAATCCAAACACCATTTAACAAAGTATAAATGTTGTACTAAATTTCAAATAAGTCAACACTTTGTCCAATTTCTCAAGTACGGTTAATCCAAACACCATTTAACAAAGTATAAATGTTGTACTAAATTTCAAATAAGTCAACACTTTGTCTAATTTTTCAAGTACGGTTATGTGTAGAGTTAAAATAGACTTCATATGCACAATTTTCGAATGAACTGGATCGGAAGTATGGTGAATATATCAAGAAGTATCCAATAGCTAGGAAGAAAAAACTCTTCACGGGCTAGTGAATAACAACAGACAGAAAAGGACACGAGTGCAGACATACGCGTACAGGAATTGGCACACGGATTCGGACTGCCACGAGGACAGATACACTGATGCAATCTGCGAAGCTAATGAAGTGAATTTCCGCTAGAATTTGAAAATTGATTTCTTCAGAAGCATAATACTTTCTTCACGTTTCATGAAACATAAAAATTGTCAGCGGATTTGAGAAAATGCCTATGATTGCGTGTAACGATTATACAGAAATTAGGGTCATGGAATTAGGATTAGTTTATACAATTACTGTAAGATTTAAGTGTGTGTAATAAACGGAAAGAAATAAGCTATGAATAGCATTCAATCCTCCAATAATAATAATAATAATAATAATAATAATAATAATAATGATATCAATAATAATAGTAATGATAACACTAGAGAGAAGAATCCAAAAAGGATAGCTGCCTTTGAAAAAGAGGTACCGAGCGGTAACAGAACCTAAATTAATTGTAGATCAACAATATTCTATTTTTAATTTTTATTTTTTTTATTTTTTTTTATTTTTTTTTATTTGGGGGTGGGGCAGCTATCCTCGGCAGGAATAATTTATTTTTCATATATAGAAATGTACAGATGGTTATCTACAATCAACAAGGAATGTCTTAAAACATTAATGGCTATATCTTGAAATTCCAAAATATCAATAAGGAAACGATGAAAGAAACTGATCCAAAATCTTGAGATAGTGTGCCTTGCACCAAAGAGCAATCCAATTACTTTCCAGCGACAAACGGGTATGTGGCATGATAATGGTAATGTGGTAATAATGTTAACAATAATAGCAATAATAATCATAATAGGCCTAACAACAAAAATACACTAAAACAGAAAGTATTATTATTATCATTATTATTATTATTATTATTATTATTACTACTATTACTACTACTACTACTAATACTACTATTATTATTATTATTATTATTATTATTATTATTATTATTATTATTATTATTTTAGGAGACAAGTAAATAAGTGTCTGAATCACAGATAAGTTACAATTAAATGACATTCTTATAAGCACATCAGGTTGCGGATCGAGGAGACGGCCTCCAGATATTGAGGGTAGCTGTGAATATATTGAATAAGCAGTCGCGGACAGCCGATAAGGAGAGGTCCTCCAGCTTTGGGGTTGGGCGAAGGGCTAACAACCCATCACCGTAAAAAACAGCTTGTTACGAATCCTTCAAATAAGCCTCGGAATGGGACTGATTCTCTGGCATGACCACAGCAAAGGAAAATTGAAATTCTTATAGGATCCAGTTGAGGCGAATAGAGATAATTATTTCAATAGAAGACGGGAAGCAAATCGTACACTTAGGAATAAAAAGAGAGATTACTTGAAGGAAAAACTGAATGAGGTAGAAACAAATAGTAAAAATAAAAGCATTAGAGATTTATATAAGGGCATAAAGGAATTCAAGAATGGATATCAGGCAAGGGTAAACGTGATCAAGGATGAGAATGGTGACTTACTTGCAGACGCTCATTCAATCCTGAACAGAATTAAATCCAGACGTTTGAGATGGGTAGGGCATGTAGCACGTATGGGCGAATCCAGAAATGCATATAGAGTGTTAGTTGGGAGGCCGGAGGGAAAAAGACCTTTGGGTAGGCCGAGACGTAGATGGGAAGATAATATCAAAATGGATTTGAAGGAGGTGGGATATGATAGAGAATGGATTAATCTTGCTTATGATAGGGACCAATGGTGGGCTTATGTGAGGGCGGCAATGAACCTCCGGGTTCCTTAAAAGCCAGTAAGTAAGTAAGTAAGTAAGTAAGTAAGTAAGTATATGAGTAATGCCAATATTTTATTAACTTTCTATATTTACGTTTATCATGGACGTGTCTGTTTTGTGTACATGGCAAAAAAACTGACTAATATAATTTTTTTTTAATTGCAAATTCCCCATGGGTTATAATAAATTCTTCTAAGCAGGTTATGTAGCCTATTCGTACCGAGTCTCATTATACGGGTGAAAGTTATATAACTGTCTAGATTTTAACAGCTTATTTCTTGGATAAAGTAGATACAACAAAAAATTCTAATACCGTTCATTCAGTCATTCATTTATAGTTTTCTGACCAAACGCAGGTCTTCCACTGCAAATCTTCCATTCTCCGATCTTTAATATTTTATTTTTTCTTCTTAGTCTCCGCATACTATTCATATATCTTAATGTCGTCTATCATCTGATATCTTCTTCTGCCCCGAACTCTTCTCCCGTTCACCATTCCTTCCAGTGCATCCTTCAGTAGGTAGTTTCTTCTCAGCCAATGACACGGCCAATTTCTTTTTCTCTTCCTGGTCAGTTTCAGCATCATTTTTCCTTTACCCACTCTTTCCAACACATCTGTATATTCATTTCACAAGCTGCATTCTCCTCCAAAACCATAATTCAAATGCTTTTATTCACTTCTCTTTACTTCGTCTTAATCTATGATTCTGCCACATACAATGCCACACGCCACACAAAGCATTTCACTAGTCTCTTCCTTAGTTTTTTTCCAGAGGTCATGTTCGTCCCAAATGCAGACTTTCGTAAGAAAAAAAATTCCCTAGATGTTAATACTATGTTACTATCCGTACGATTCTGATCTTTAGTCTTATCATTAGAAAAACTGATAAAGAATTATTTATCGCTCTGCTGTTTTTAAAGAAAATGAACGGTCTTTTCTTAAAAAATTAAACAAAAATACTAGAAAGTCTGGCAACCATACTACACCGTCTAAGGGATGGACTGCTGCTATTCAGACCGAGTTCGTGTGTATGTTCGCAGGTGAGCCGACGCTGACGATGCGCTGTTGCCAAACTACGCAGACTTCCAACCTAATTTTCTAATTAACGATACACTTTATTACAAAACGCATAATAGTTTTTTATTTATGCTAATATATTCTATTGCTGTCTTCATACTACACGGTTACAACACTTCCACCGTGTAACCTATACAGAAATGGACTCGTTTAAATTCTTGAGTTTATCGCATATGACGTAAGCATTTTCATAGCGACCGCAGTCCAATGATATCTTACTTACTTACTGCCTTTTAAGGAACCCAGAGGTTCATTGCCGCCCTCACATAAGCCCGTCAATGGTCCCTATCCTGAGCAAGATTAATCCAGTCTCTACCATAATATCCCACTTCCCTCAAATCCATTTTAATATTATCCTCCCATCTACGTCTCGGCCTCCCCAAAGGTCTTTTCCCCTCTGCCCTCCCAACTAATACTCTATATGCATTTCTGGATTCGCCCATACGTGCTACATGCCCTGCCCATCTCAAACGTCTGGATTTAATTTTCCTAATTATGTCAGGTGAAGGATACAATGCGTGCAGCTCTGCGTTGTGTAACTTTCTCCATTCTCCTGTAACTTCATCCCTCTTAGCCCCAAATATTTTCCTAAGCACCTTATGCTCAGACATCCTTAACTTATGTGAGTCCAATTTTCACAACCATAAAGAACAACCGGTAATATAACTGTTTTATAAATTCTTTCAGATTTTTTGACAGCAGACGGGATGATATAAGCTTCTCAACCGAATAATAACAGGCATTTCCCATATTTATTCTGTGTTTAATTTCCTCCCGAGTATAATTAACTTTTTTGATGTGGCAAAGTTGACTAACCTAACTCCATTGTCATTACTAGTTATGTGTAGGCTCTCTTTTCCAATAGTCGGTTTAAAAATATCCTCCCGTCCTACTTTAGCATTGAAATCCCCCAATAAAATTTTCATGTGATATCTAGGTATCTGATCAAAAGTCTGTTCCAATTCCTCATAGAAGCACCCTTTATATGGTCGTCTTTCTCTTCTGTAGGGGCATGAGCATTTGTAATTACGATATCGCACCATCTACCCTTAAGTACTATATAGCTACGATAACCTATCACTGATAAATTCGACCTTTTTTTGTCCAATGATGTCAGTGTAAGAAATTCTTTCATTAAATCCTTTCATTTCTTTCTAATGTTGTAGGCCGAGTAAAGGTGTTACACGTCAAAAGCTGTTAAGTTTCATTAGTGATCAAGTCATGGGGAGGCCAGATGTAAGTTTAAGAGATTTCACCACTTTAATCCGCTTACGGCTTTAACTTTCTACCAACAGTTTGTTCTAACAGAACTGGAATCAATCGACTTGTGTTTCATATAGAGTTCAGGGAGATGCCGATTGCGGACTACCACATAGTGCATAAGGTTATTTGAACTTCAACTAATGTAATTACAATGTAATTAACCGAAATTTTGGAAATGGGGGAGTTTTGAGGTTGCTGACTGTGAATAATGTATTATATGGTCAGTAGGCGGTTTCAAAATTTTGATATAATTTTACTTGAGGTTTGTTTCTAAAACCACAAATCCAAACCTACGTGACCACAATAAGTTAATTATTGAAATTTAAAGTGTACCTATTAACAAATTTAAAGGTAATATTCGTCGAAAAGTGAGTTACCTGTAAATTACTTATTTAAGACAACAGAGAAGACGTGTTGATTTATTGTATAGGGACATCATTTTATTTTTATTTCAATTTTTATTGTACCTGAGTTTTTGAATGTACTTCACTCCCACCCTTCTTCTAATGAAGTTCCAACCGTCCTCCACACAAAACCAAAGCCGCATATGCAGTCAAAGTCGTCTTACGGTCATAGTAAACAGTACTGAGTGAGTATAGTACGAAGACCTACCAGAAATATATTCGCGTCTTCCAGTGACTAAAGAGCTTCCAATATTGAAACATTTTCGCACAGGTACTGTCGTCCGTTTGCCTACGTCACCCACTCTTTCTAGTACATCCTCGTATTTTCTTATTTTGTCTGTAAAATTTACACGCTCCATTCTCCTCCATATCCACATTTCAAATGTTTCTAGTCGTTTTCTTCCACTCAGTCGTAATGTCAATGTTTCTGCCCCATACAACACTACACTCACCACAAAGAATTTTACTAGTCTCTTCCTTAGTTATTTTTCCAGGGGTTCACAGTAGATGCTTCTTTGTTCTATTAAAAGTTCCCTGCCATTGCTATCCTCCTTTTCACTTCCTGGCAGAAGCTCAAGTTAGTACTTATACAGGGACATCATTTTATTTTTACTAACATTTTTAATATTAACCTGGCTATACCTTTAGAGAACCGGAAACGCCGTTTGCTACCCCCTTCCACGACTGTAGTTCGATGATACTGGCGTAAAACACAAACAAATCACTTTATTAGGTATAGGAGGGAAGAAAAGTAGTTCATCCATTTACGTAAAGTAGGAAACATCGCGATTTTGAGTTCGATAATTTTCATTTGGTTTTTGTTTAATCAAAATACAGTACTGTGTTAAGAATAAGTGTTTCTACTCACGAACTGAGTTATCCATGCGAACGTATTCATTATGCAGTGTATATTATACTGTCTACAACACATTAGCGTACAATATAGAGAATGAAGTTAAATTGAAAAATAATCATAATATGGTTATTTAAATACATTTTTTAAAATGGTGGCCGTTCATTTCGATACAGGCTTCAGTTCTTTTGTGCATATTATCGCACTATAGACTATTGCATCTAATTCCAATTACCAGTTTCGTCCTTCGTACTAGTAACTCATGTTGAAATAATTCTATACCTGCTCTATAAAAGAGTACCTTACGTACTGTAAATTCAATCTTCACTTCTGCCCGATCCGAAAATATAAAATTACTCAGACATGCTATCTACTGTCCGTCCAAGTGGTTATGCCGTAGGATTGTAGAAAGGGAGGAAATCGCGTGACAGTTAATTACTTAACGAGGCCCTTTTATTTAAGTTATTTTAAACAGTTGTATAATATTACGTAGACGTCCAATTCCTAACAGAAATTAATGTTTTCAGAAAAGAGCTAAGACAGCCCAGCTGTTACAGAGGGGCGAGCAGAAGCTGATGGGGGAAATCTGGATGCGGCGTAGGCAAATGGACGACAGTACCTGTACGAAAATATGATTCAATATTGATAGCTCTTTCGTCACTGGAAAACGCGAACATATTTCTGGAACGTACTATACTCACTAACTCAGTGATGTTTACTATACGCGGCCTTGGTTCTGTGTGGAGGGCGGTTGAACTTCGTTAGTAGAAGGGATGGGAGTGAAGTATATTCAAAAACTCAGGTACAATAAAAATTGAAGTAAATATAAAATGATGTCCCTGTAGTATATTCCAAATATTGAAGCTGTCCACTTGTTCTACTGCCTCAAGAAACTCTTTTCAAAATATTTTATTATATGGATAAAAGATTTTATAAGTAGTCGACGTAAAACCAGGATGATAGAAATTGAAAAACTTTCTTCGGGGCAGAACAGGAAATCAATAATGTATAAGTTCGAAATTAATAACGTTATACAGGCCGTTCCTTCAGTAATAGAAGAGAAGAGGATAAGAAGACATGGACAATTAGTGTCAAATCCGAGAATTCAAAAGAAAATTTTAGATTGACAAGTAGAAAAGAAGGAAGGTGAAAGGAACAATGGCCGAATAGGTCTGGGCTAAGTGACTGATGAATATGTTTATATTTCTAGTATAAATTATAAGAGAATCAAAGCTGCGAATAGTTTTGGAAATGAAAAGAAATTTCTTAATAATACTATGTTCTACTTTCTTTGCAAACCAAAGACATTATTAAGAGACTATGTAGTAATACAGGGATAATAAAACAATGAGAATGACAAGGAAACTGATGCATTAAAGGAAAGTCTGACCCACAACCTATTTTTTTGTGACACAACTCGGAATCTTTAATAAGAAATTATCGATTGACTGAACAACAGCTGGAACTCTTTAGGGTGAAATTTCATTCAATCAGTCCACACGATGTACTTTACAAATCCCATCTTGTTGAAGACGCCACTCACAAAAACTGACATGTCAAAGACAACTACGGACGTAGTCGTGAGTTGAAAACTTTTATATAGAAAAATTTATCAAAATATTAATTCCCACTGGCTATGACATCAATGCTAGATGGATCTACTATCAGTATCAAAAACATATTTCTAAATATATTCGACCCAGGTAAACATGAATAAGAATAAAGATATGACTTGGACACATTACTTAATTGCTTCTTCTAACTCTTAAACTCTTAAATAGGGTAGTACCTTGTTATAAAGAGAACAGAACAAACAGTAGTTTACTAGACCTGCCAGGAATCCTCTTTCAGACAGCATGATTTGGACAGACTATATAGATGGAGTATCGATAATTTTCTTCTGTTAAATCTTAATAAATGTTGCTTTATTACGTATTCTAAAAATAAGACAGTTGCTCAAAATTCGTATGAAATTAATGGTGTGAAGTTACCTAGAGTAGAATCATTTAAGGATTTGGGTATTTATTTTACACACAACTTAAGTTTTAAAATGCACTTAAATCACGTGGTAATTGATGCATATAGAAAATTAGCATTTATAATCAGGAATACAAAAGAATTAAAAATATAAATACTATTGATACTCTATATAAAACTCTAGTTAGAAGTAAGCTAGAGTATGCGTCTGTAATATGGTCACCTCAGTTCCAGTCCCATCAGATGCAAATATAAAGGATACAGAAACGATTTTTACGTTATTTATATTTTAAAAAACATCACGTGTCGTCTTATGACAAGCAAATTTCATATAATCATTTACTTTTTGAATTTGATTATAAAACTTTAAAATCTCGACGATTAATAAATAGCCAAATTTTACTCTATAAGACTGTTAACGGTATATTGAATAACTGTGATTTTCTTAAATTCCTTCAGTTCAATGTAAAAAGAACAGAATTACGTCATAGGCAACCTTTTATTATTCCTATTCCTAGAACTGTTTTCTTCAAGAACTCTCCATTGTTTGTTATGTGTAATACTTACAACTCTCTGTCTTTAAACTGTGATTCTCAATTGGATTTCAGTTTAACAATTGAAAAATTTCATACAATATTGAAAAGAATTGTATTTCCTTAGATATTTAAATTATGAAGAAGTGTATTATAATGTGTTTACTCTAGTTTTTAAATAATTTTGCATCATTATATTGACATTTGGCACTATATTAACTGTAATATTATATTCTAGCATCCATTACCATTATGTGTTTTCTTTCTTTCGTTTGTGTTGCTTGTTTTGTTGTTTTGCTCTTATTACGTATGTTGTGTATATATCTATGTAAGCCACCTGTAATTGGAAGCCTGCTTCTGTTGGTGGTGGATTTAAAATAAAATAAAATAAAATGAAATAAAAATAAAATTTCATCTGTAACCACTAACACGATTCCCTTCGGTCTCATCGTGTTAATATGATTAATAACGGGTGTACAGTACGATTATTTAGTCCTGACAGTCGCCGAAAATGTGCGCCTGAGTCAGGCGAGTTCATTAAGTTACGCTGAGGGGTGTTCAGGTTAGTCAATCGCTTGCTTTCAGAGCGATGGGATGTCACGCATGTGGTAGAGCGGTGTGTTTCCAGTACAGTTAAGCTGTACTGCATTTATTGACGGCTCACTCCTATCTCTACTCGGAACTCTCCCCACTACTCCTATTACTTCCCCTCTTTCACGTCGTTGAGCTATCAGGACTAAATAATCTGTCTGTACGTTTCGTTTCGTATGACGCCGTTCGAACATAAATTGCTCTACTACAGTCATTCATTGTCAGAGCATCCATTTTTATTTACCACAATCTTCATTTGTTTTGTTTTATTTTGACGTTAGCGTTCTGCTGGCATTGTGAATGGTAAGGCGAATCTTATGTTTATGTCATACGTTAGGTCCTCGCGTTAATGCTAACGTTTTTACTGTGAATGATCTTAATTGATGAATGATTGTTCACCTCTGCTGAGGCATATGGACCTAAGAGGCTCTCTATGAACTGTCGCGTCTCGGATTTCATATATTTTTATCTAGTAGTCTAGTGGTAGCTCAGGGTTCATTCGTAACTGAGAATTGGTCTTAATGGGAGAGGATGGTATTTTTTGGTGAAAAATGAGTAAATTAAAAAAATTCTTTAAAATACTCTGTGATATGTGTGGAATGCATAGCATAATATTTTGTGGGTATTTGTACCCTTATCAGATGTTGAGACGCCATTTTTAAACTTCCTGCGCTATGGATTTTTAAATCACTCGGCCCCTTTTACCGGTTTACGGTAATTTCATTTTTTGCAACATTGCCAGACAAAAATGGATATAACTTCTTAACTATTAAAGATACATGCATGAAATTTAGAACACACATTGTTTAGACTATTAGGAAACGTTTCTCTGTAACAGAAGTTTGTTAATTGATTTCATTTTAAAACTATGTCCGTTTGTTTGCAAGAAAGGAAATCAGAAAAGTGTTATTAAATTTTAATTGTTTATTTTACAAAGGTAGGGACAAATATTACAATTCTGTTACAGACAATTTGTACAGCATGCTTTTACAAGTACATTGCAAAAAACTGGATGAATCTACCTTTAAAAATGGTTTAGATATATCGGTTTTAGTAAAATCCTGCATTGGGTATATATTTTTTTTAAATTTGGGCCCCCAAATAATTTTTTTTTATTTATTTTTGATTGAGTTGCTACAGCTATGAGCTCTCTACATACAAAAAATTATATTTTACACCAAATAGGAAAAAAGTTTTTGAAAAATACCATCCTCTCCGCTTAAATGGTTTTGTACTGTATATTTTGACTTTGGATTTCTACTTCAGACATTTCTTCCTGTGTAAGAAGTTGTTACTGTGTCAGTTAAACATAAGATCTTTAAGCAATTAATGACGACTCGAATTTCTGCTAACTTGGCTTTCATCTCTAAGTTATCCTTCTCTTAGACTGTTTGTTTTCACTAGATATAGCAGCTCCGTCTGCAACCCTCTTGACGGGCACTTTAGCAGATATTACTCCCTTGGCCAGCGGGACCTAGCCTCTGATCCCTGAAGTGCAACCGACTAACGAGACAACTTGAACTGCTTTGGTTCAAAAATTAACTGTAAAGATAACTTTTCTATAAAGTTTTTACAAACTTCAGTACACTGACCAGCGATCTCGAGGTAAACACACAGTCCGCGTTAATCACTTGCTGAACCCTTTCCAGCCGTTACATATGAGAGTCGTCACTACTATTTCTCCATACTAAAGGTCCGTACGTAGGAGTCAACTATGTATCACGAGGTTTTCTCCCGGTTTATGGAGGTGATTCCTGGTGTTATTTGGAACAAAAAATGTAAATACAGCGCAGCCCCGATTATCCGTCACTCTATTAACCGAATGGCGGATTATCCGACTGTCTATTTCCCGCTCTTTTTTTTTCTTCAGAAATAAATAACTTATATTTTTTATTTTATTGGGTTATTTTACGAAGCTGTATCAACATCTAGGTTATTTAGCGTCTGAATAATATGAAGGTGATAATGCCGGTGAAATGAGCCCGGGGTCCAGCGCCGAAAGTTACCCATCATTTGCTCATATTGGGTTGAGGGAAAACCGCGGAAAAAACCTCAACCAGGAAACTTGCCCCGACCGGGATTCGAACCCGGGCCACCTGGTTTCGCAGCCAGACGCGCTGACCGTTACTCCACAGGTGTGGACAATATCTTATATAAAGTACTGTTTTGTATATCATATTAGTAGCACAATCTAGTATATACAGTCACGAAGCTCAATACGTAGGGAATATGCATCCATAGATAGTTGCTAGGATCGCTACTATCGCCTCATTACAGACAATACGAAATAGAACCGACACAGTCTATTGTTCCTAGTACTCTCACAACTCAAGCTTCGTGACTGTATACAGAATGTTTAAAAAATACGGGGCATAATTTCAGGTATTTATTTCCCACATGTAGACAATCAAAATAGTTCAATACAACATGTGTCCGCAAATGTTTATTTCCGAGTTATGGCCTTCACAACATTGAAATTCACTGAAACGTTTTTCTTTCTGCTGGTCGTTGCCGTCAAAGGAGACATTAAGAGGGCACTCTGACAGTTCATACCGAGGCGAAGGTTACATTCAGTGTTGTGTAGGCGTTAGACTGTGCGACATGTATTCAAATTGAATTGTGGCATGTTCTGAGGACATACGCAATACTCCTGGAGTTTGGGATCGTGTTCGCAGGTCAATGAGACATCGATGTGAGGTCTGTATTCAAGCAGGAGGTGGACATTTTGAACATCTTCTCTATTGACAACGACCTGAGGAAAGAAAAACGTTCCGGTGAATTTCAATGTTGTGAAGGCCATAACTCGGAAATGAAGCATTTCCGGACACATGTTGTAATGAACTATTTTGATTGTCTACGTATGGGAAATACATACCTGAAATTATGCCCCGTATTTTAAACACCCTGTATACTAGACTGTGTTAGTAGGTTGTAACATGTTTTTGCTATAGTGTTTTATTACAAGCCTTTATCGTTACACACCATTGTTTACTGTTTGAATTGCCGTTCTATAATATAACTTGTATATAAAATGACTTCCACGGGTAACAGAAAACGTGTTGTGCTAAGTATCGAAAAAAATTGGAAATAATTGAATGGTTTGAGAAAGAGAAACTGTGGCTCATCTCGCATCGGAATACGAGATTGGAGTTACAACTGCGCGATTTAATAAAAGAAACAAGGATAAAGAGTAAAAAACTATGTAAATCTACAACATGAGACCTCCTTTATTCCTATCTTTCCTGAGAGAGTCATTACAAAGGACTTCCTTGTCCTTTAAAAACCAGTCGTTTATAACCATATTTAAATTAATGAACTTCTGATCCACTACATAGCTAGTTAAATACAAGACCGTGGAGAAAATTACAAAATCGTTCATGGTACGGATTATCCGATTTTTTCAATTAACCGTTCAGTACATCCCCTTCATTACGACGGATAATAGAGGTTCTACTGTACAGTAATGTGGTGACATTCATAATTAAGGAGTTACAACAGATTTTCGAAACACGCCATGGTGTATGTAGCGCTAGACATGTTAGCGTAGGGCTAAGTATGTGTGGGGGAGGATTTAACGTTTCACATTCCAAGGTATGGAGAATTCTTCATGAAAAACGGACTGTATCCTTGACATGTGCAAACAGTGCAGCATTTATAACCACATGATCATGCCAACCGTTTGCCTGCCAGATCCCCAGATTTAACACCCTAGATTACTGCATCTGGGGGTGGATGAAGGACATCGTCTACCATGTTAGAGTGCAAACACGAGAAGAGTTGATTCAACGCATTCTCGATGCCGCAGCGACAATAAGGAACGAACATGTGAAGTTACGAAATGCTACACGCGCGGTTCACACGTGCGAATGTTTGCATTCAGATGCAGGGACGAAATTTTGAACATTTGCTTTAAATTCACTCTACATGCAAGAGACTGGTACAGAATGAAACACTTGTTTGTATTCTATGATTTCGATTTTTGTCAGTGATATCCTCAAATAAAATGTTTTTTCTGCTTTTTTCAAATTGCCGTAACTCCTTAATTATGAATGTCACCCCATTACTGTATTTACATTTTTTGTTCCAAATAACACCAGGAATAACCTTAATAAACCGGGGGAAAACCTCGTGATACACCCTGTATTTTAGTATCATTTGCTCCGTCCAACTTGCGTCTTGTTACTCTATGGAGCAGATTTATTTTAAGTTGTAAAGAAATACAATAACATCATTTTGCTTCCTACACCGATAATATTTATTATTCTGTGAATTACGTAGTTGGTGATGAATAAAATCTACCCCAGAATCTTATTTGTTCACCACTGATTCCCTTTGATGTCGTAATTTTTATAACATGGTTCTCACAAAACTTAGTATGCCATACTGATTTACAATTTAATGAGAGATTTGAACTAGAAAAGTCAGGAACTTCTATATGCAGATACCGTCATTTCTTCGTCGAGGTGACATATGCAAAATTTGTTATCACTGCGTCACTCGTCACTTCAACTTTTTTTTTTACTTACTACGGTAGACTACTTAGACATTTCTAATTTCTACTTCTTCATTAGAATTTTTTACCATGAAAATTATTGGTTACAGGTAGGGACACCGAAAACGGCGAATAAAATGCATCAAAGTCGGTAAATAAAACTACCGTAATTCATGAAGAAAGTAATTATTCAAATCGTAAAAATGGTCGGTATTTAAACATGTAAATCATGAAGAAAAAGTTTGAATTTAAACATGGAAATCACTTAAAAAAACTGGCAATGAAACACTTATTCCTCTACGTTATTTCTCAGTCTTTGTTGCGTACTCTTGTTGAAAATTTGGTAAACATCTTTCACCCATTTCTTTTTGTTATTTTGAATAAATTTTATTCAGCTTCTTCCAAGTGAAGGCTGCCTAGAAGACAAAGTTTACCAAAAAATTGGTCAACATGATGTTGTGAATTTAGTTGGACAAAGAAGGCGTCATCTATTATGAACTGCTTCCGAGAAATGTAACCATCACACTGCTGAGATTCATTTCCAACAACAAAAGTGGCTTGTGGCCGTAATTAAAGAAAAATGACAGTCCGTTGTATGTCAGTTGTCTACTACAAGCTTTCTAACGCTAACATCACTTAAATTATAAGTCCATATTTTGTTGTTATTTTCCTAATAGCATTCGTTCAATTTTTTTTCGGTTCTTTGTCTAGTGTTACGTGCCGTAGCTGCGTGGTCTAAAACCTCATGTCTTAAAAATAGTGGATCCGTTACCTATAGCTATTATCGAGGACTCGATGCAACAAATTAGTTTTCTCGTTCCCTTCTGCTATGTTCCCTGATGATGGAGTCAACATGTAGCTTCGAAACTTTGGATGTCCCTACATGTAGGACTCGATGCAAATACCCAAAAATCTCACACCATTATTTAAATGTAGGGGAGTAGTGGGTACAGTGAGACACAAAATATTAAGACATATGTATGCAAGTGAAATTTCAAGTATTTTTAAAATCAAGTGCAATAGAACATGGAGTACAATAATACATAAACAGAAATGTTAATAGATAAAGGACATAATATACAATGCGTGTTTGTCAAAAAAAAATGCAAATGTCTCACTGTTCCCATTCAGGAGGGTACAGTGAGACACCACAGTGTCTATTAACGGACATTGAAATGATTTACATTTATTTCAAAAGAAAATAAAGGTTGCTGTCTCTTTATCTTGCCATGTTCTGTAGACTTATTTAGAATCATTTTGATGTCTGACTTCGAAACCAATGAAACATCTGGAACATTTGGAAAAGTGAATTTTCCATGACTTTTCAAACTTTTGAGAAAAATAAAATGAATTTTTGGTGACAACAAAGCTTATAATTATAAGAATTTAATTTAATTATTTATTATTTTTTTAATATTTTCTTAAATTTTGTGAATAATTTTTAATTTAAGAAACCATTAAAATGTAATGTTTCCATTATCTTAAGCTATAGTTCATAAATTGGTTACTAGTATGTTCATTTTTAATGTTAGTTACCGGTAAATGTAATATAGTTACAGTTTATTTTTGCAAATCATTGGTAAATGGGAACAGTGAGACGTCTCAGTGTACCCTTCAATGGTATGTCTCACTGTTCCCTTTACTCTTAGTTCGTTTAAAAACAAAACAAGAAAGACGAAACTTTGCCAAACATAACGTCAAATATCATAGTATTAGGTAACAAAACATTCACATTTCTATTTCATTTGTATATCCAATATAACCTCCATTAAACACAAGCCAAAATTTTACTTCTAGAGTGAAAAATTACGAATTATTTTTTCATCACTCACCTTTATAACTAGAATCAAATCGAGTATGAAAATACTGTTACTTTACTCACGCAACATACAACACCACTATTACAAACATTTCAACATCAAAATTTACCACCTAATAAAAAATGTCTCACTGTTCTCCCTGTCTCACTGTACCCACTTCTCCCCTACTCGTTCAGTATCTGAGGAATAGTATGTTAGCCTCTTCATTAAGTCCACATCTCTGCTCGATAATATTTCTTGATACTGTAAAGACTTCCGACAAACAAAGCACAAAACATAGCAGATAATGTCGGAACGTCGAGAAGAACCTTAAAATAGGCCAAAATCATTGCTTTGGATTTAAATTTCTGCCAACATCAATTTATTTCATCTTGAGATCTCATTTGACTTTCAGAAACATCTGCAACTTTAATCGAAATATTGGCTCATACACACACATGACGGTATATTTGTAGAAGAAGAACTTGAATTGAATTGAATTTATGTGAGGGAGCCATTATGGCACAGCACTGCGACCAGTTACGATCTATTGCGCTAACCCTTAAGCTAGGCGCATTCCCAAACCCACACCGCCTGACTACACTATTGGCTGCGTATCCAGGTTTCGAGCAGGCAACCTCCCTCGTCTCTATGCCAGCCCCCTCCGTGCGTCGCCAGCCAGGTATGAGCGTATTCCGAATCTCAGCGCTGAGCAATTTGATGGCATCACGGTGTTCCGAATTTCACCGATGGAGTCACTGATGCTCCACCGGTGTCGCACCGGTGCCATCAGCTTGCAGAGGTGGTGGCAGTCTCCATCAGCCGCCATCAGTGAATCTGATTGGTTCTTGTACAGGGCGGGAATTAGCAGACGAATGACATCGTGCACTGTTGTGTCATGGCGGTGTGTTCTGCTTTAGTTCTACTGTATTTTTTATAATGAGCACAACGTAAAAACAATATGTTAATGACTTATGAGCGAACATGTCAACGGACCAGTTATTACTACCGGTTCAAGAAATAAATTGCTTATGCTCTCTTTTCTTTGAACGAGATGGCAGTACGGAAATTTCGCAAAATTTTGCTAGCGAAGCACAAACAACAACTTCTACAGTCGCCATGACAGCCATCAATCCTTCCAGCAGTTTTGTTCCTATTTCGCTGCAGCGTGACGTCATTTTTGTCCACCGGTCCGGTGAGATTCGGAATACGCTGTTCGGAATTATGACGAAATGAAGAAATGGTGACGGAATGATGTAGATGCCTAATATGGAGAAAAACGAGAGAATCCCGAGAAAACCCCAACTGCGACCTTGTTCGCCAAAAGTGACACTCTGGACTTTTCAATGAAAAAATCCCTGATCTGACCGGGACTCGAACCCCGGCCGCCTGCGCGAGAAGCCGGAAGTCTGTCCAATCAACCACCGCAGGGGGTAGAAGAATTTGGTGAGTTACCCAGTAATTTTCCTCGGTCAAAGTTCATTTTTCATGTCGGAAATCCACAACACTGGACCTCTGGTTTTGTTTCCCTACCAAAGAAAGTTATGCTTCAAACCCATGAACTTCTACACCAATGGAAAACTCGAGGGCAACTAAACCAGAGATATGCAGACGTCAGTTCTCTCAGGCATGCACAAAATTCTACTTTTGTTCTTCAGTGAACGTAGGTGGGAGTAGCCTACAGCATGGAGTGTTTGAAAATACAACAGAGTGACGCATTGTCACCGAATAGTGAAACCGACTTTATACCAACCATGCCATGCAAAAATAACTAAGACAAAGTAAGGTCACTGTCACAATGAAATTTAGACATAAATATGACATTGAAGCTTATTACTAGTCTACCCTTTTCAGCTAACAAGCAAACATTCTGATGGGGGCAGATAAAAGAGTTAAATTTTTTTCTTCCACCATGTTAATAATGTCAAAAGAATTTCTTTTACAAATTTTGGCTACTCGACCGCAATTACGAGGGCAGTAAAAAAAAAATAAGTTCGCCAGGAGCCGTTAAAGAAAAAAACAATTTCATTGGACAAATTTATTGGAACCGACAAAGCAATTGTTGAGCTATTTTTCAACATATTTTCCATCGGAATTGACACATTTCTGATATCATGGGATGGACAAAGAGAGGTGCAGACGCAGTCAAACGCTGGTTCCGGGCTGAGGCGGCTGACTTCTACGACACAAAAATTGATCCCATGGTATGACAAATGTCTCAATTCCAGTGCGGGATATGTTGACAAATAGCGCAACAATTGCTGTATATGTTTCAATAAATATTTCCATGCAATTGTGCTTTTTTCTATAAACGGCCCCAGGGAAAATCACTTTCTGGAAGTCTCGTAATTGCGATCGAGTGGCCAAAATTTGTTTAAGCACTTCTTTTGACATTATTAACATGGTGAAAGAAAAAAAAATTAACTTTTTTATCTCCCCCATCAGAACGTTTGTTGTAAGCTCACAATTCAGAGTGAGGCCGCCACTGCCATTGCGTACATGAGAACTTCGGTGACTGAGGGACACGAGATCAGTTGCGGGGTGGAAAGCATTGTATAGTTCGTGTCGCATTTTTATAGACAGTGAGATAGACCAAAGAGTATTAAAGCTGCTTTAGATGATGTTGTTGTTTAGTCAACTATCCGAAGGCAGGTCTGAGCCTAACAAGTGACACCAAGAAGCCATCACTTATGAGGTAACTATATATATAATATATAATATATCATCATCATCATCATCAGCAGCAGCAGCAGCATTACGGTATGGACCATAAGATCCGTTCCACTTCAATCAAATCAAAATATAATATATAATATGTATATTATATCCTATATAATAATCCATGGCACTACAGTCCGTGAAGGGCCTAGACCGACCAGCCGGCTGCTGGCCTCACGCCCACATGCCGAAGCAGAGGTGGACATCATTCAACCAGAATGGAAGTATCGTGTGGTTAGCACGATATCCCCCCCAGCCATTATAGCTGGCATTCGCAACCGGATTTCGCTACCTATCGTAGCTCCCCAAGTGCAGCACGATACTGGGTGGGCACCGGTCCCATACACTGGCCGAAATTTCATGAGAAAATTTCTTCCCCCATGAGGACTCGAACCAGCGCGCATTCCGTAACGCGAGTCCTAGGCAGGATGCCTTAGACTACGACGGCGCGGGATATGAGGCAACTAAGCCAGGAAATAACGGGGTAGGGTGGCCAGTTCTTCCCCCCTCCATTGCATACATCGCTAATTAACTACATATTACACTAATCAGACTTCAGATGTATACAAACAATTGTTCTTCCTCTGACACATATCGTCAAGTGAGATTTGCTGCCGGATAATAGATGCACTTATCAGCTGGAACCTCAATTAGAGGGTAGCTTTAAATGAAGGTGATATTATCATCATATCCCACCTCCCTCAAACCCATTTTAATATTATCCTGCCATTTACGTCTCCGCCTCCCTAAAGGTCTTATTCCCTCCGCCCTCCCAACTAACACTCTATATGCATTTCTGGATTCGACCATACGTGTTACATGCCCTGCCCATCTCAAACGTCTGGATTTAATGTTCCTAATTATGTCAGGTGAAGAATACAATGCGTGCAGTTCTGTGTTGTGTAACTTTCTCCGTTCTCCTGTAACTTCATCCCTCTTAGCCCCAAATATTTTCCTAAGAACCTTATTCTCAAACACCCTTAACCTGTGTTCCTCTCTCAAAGTGAGAGTCCAAGTTTAACAACCATAAAGAACAACCGGTAGCCTAATATAATTGTTTTATAAATTCTAACTTTCAGATTTTTTGATAGCAGACTGGATGATAAAAGCTTCTCAACCGAATAATTACAGGCATTTCCCATATTTATTCTGTATTTAATTTCCTCCCGAGTATCATTTATATTTGAATAATTTCAAGGGAAAAATTGTTCCGATGCCGGGTATCGATCCCGGGACCTCTGGTTGAACGTACCAGCGCTCTGCCAACTGAGCTACCAGGGAACTCCACCCGACACCGTCCCAACTTTTCCCTTTATATCCACACAACTCGCGTGGGCTGACGAAACGCCAGAGACCCACATCGAGTGCACACAAACTCTGTGTGACTTGGAATTGTGGTTTTCTGTTAACGTACACAGCTCAGTTGGCAGAGCGCTGGTACGTTCAACCAGAGGTCCCGGGATCGATACCCGGCTCCGGAACAATTTTTTCCTTGAAATTATTTAAATCTGCTTTACAGGGAGCTTTACCTGAAAGACTAGATTTGCATAATATATACGTCACTGTGTACGTTAACAGAAAACCACAATTCCAAGTCGCACAGAGTTTGTGTTCACTCGATGTGGGTCTCTGGCGTTTCGTCAGCCCACGGGAGTTGTGTGGATATAAAGGGAAAAGTTGGGACGGTGTCGGGTGGAGTTCCCGGGTAGCTCAGTTGGCAGAGCGCTGGTACGTTCAACCAGAGGTCCCGGGATCGATACCCGGCCCCGGAACAATTTTTCCCTTGAAATTATTCAAATCTGCTTTACAGGAAGCTTTACCTGAAAGACTAGATTTGCATCATTTATATTTGTTACTGTTGCTCCAAGATATTTGAACTTCTCCACCTCTTCAAAAGATAAATTTCCAATTTTATATTTCCATTTCGTACAATATTCTCGTCACGAGACATAATCATATACTTTGTCTTTTCGGGATTTACTTCCAAACCTATCTCTTTACTTGCTTCAAGTAAAATTCCCGTGTTTTCCCTAATCGTTTGTGGATTTTCTCCTAACATATTCACGTCGTCCGCATAGACAAGCAGCTGATGTAACCCGTATTATTAATACTACAGCAAAAGAAATGTTACTAGTATGGAAGTTGATTTCTTCTGACAACTGTGTCATTGCAGTGTAAGAAACTTAAGTTACTCCATTTTCTGCAGATAAAACAAGCCGAATAACGAGGTAATGGAAGGCTTATTATTAAGGCGTGTATACTACCGCCTACCGTTAGGTGTTTGCAAGAGACGGCCTCACGGAGTGCTGACAACACGATCAAAGCGGTCCAGCTCTACACCTTGAACAAAGAACTCAATCCCCATCAGATCCTGTGAGTTTGCTGCTGACAAAACGGCTGTGAAGCAAGTTACCTCCGATTACAACTTTTGCTGTTATTTTCATTCAAGTATTACTTCATTTTCGTAAAAATAATTTAATCTTCTTAATTAATCCCTGAACTTTAAATTGAAAAACATTATTACACTACATTGCAACATGGTAATCAAAGAAATCGACATTTATTTCGTTTGTACACAACTCTTCAAGTTTGTAAGGTAAGAGGATCAACAAAAAACAAATGAATAGCAAAATGAGAAGGAAAAGCATTGGTAGGAGACAGTAAAGAAACAAGAATTGGCAGAATGAGGAGACTGAAGAGTAGAAGAATGGAGGCATAGAAGGTAAGAAGAATGAAGGTACGTAAGAAGATAGGAATACAGTGCAACTCCACAAATAGACGCTCACTCTCGTATGCTTCACGATACAAGGCAAGTCAACGCATCCTGTCCCGTGCTGCACAGGGCTAACCGGTTGAACCAGTGCAGTAGTGTGCAGATACTCGTACACGTTGGCAGCAAGGCAGGGAACAAAAAATGTGTACTTATGTTGAAGCAGAAGTTACAACTATTGGAACGGTTCAAAAAAGGTGAATCAATCAGAGCCATCCCTAAAAAATTTGACATTTCGATCAGAACAGTGCATGGGATGAAACAAAATTCATCTAAATACGAGGCAGTCTGTAGTGATTATAAGAAGCTTTGTTATTATCAGTTGATTGTAGGATGAAAACACAGCTTATTATTTGTATTATCCTAAATTCAATCAATAAGGATGATTTATTTTCTCTCTTGAAGGGTATATGCCATTTTAAAATAATTTAATACACAAACACAACTATTACAACAAATGCTCAATAAGTTTTTGTAGCTTTATTCTCTTCGCTCTAACCAACAATAACAAAAATGCAGATTACCAGGCGATGATAGAAAATAAAAGATACGAAAACAAAATATGATTGTGGTGTATAAACAATTGAATGTTCTTTCATATTCAAGTATTAAAATATAGGGGTGCCATTTGAAATTTCAAAGTGGGAGTGGCTGGGGGTGGGAGGTGAAATCTAAAATGCAATTAAGTCTTGTTTAAGACTTCCCCCTTGATATCTAAATTTACGTGTTTTTTTGGTTTAAATTGAATTCAATTAATTAACTACTTATTTAGAGTGGGAAGTTTTGAAATGAAAGCCCCGTATGTAGATATACAGGGTGTTTAAAAAATACGGGGCATAATTTCAGGTATGTATTTCCCACATGTAGACAATCAAAATAGTTCATTACAACATGTGTCCGGAAATGCTTCATTTTCGAGTTATGGCCTTCACAACATTGAAATTCACCGGACCGTTTTTCTTTCCGCAGGTCGTTCTCATTACAGAAGATGTTCAAAATGTCCACCTCCTGCTTGAATACAGACCTCACATCGATGTCTCATTGACCTGCGAACACGATCCCAAACTCCAGGAGTATTGCGTATGTCCTCAGAACATGCCACAATTCGATTCCGAAGGGATTCCAAATCAGGCACCGGAGACGAATAAACCAATGATTTTAAATGGCCCCACAAGTAGAAATCGAGAGGGTTCAGATCAGGTAAGCGTGGAGGCCAAGCAATTGGGCCACTTCTACCTATCCATCGATCAGGAAACCTCCGATCCAAGTACCGGCGAGCCGTACGACTGAAGTGTGCAGGAGCGCTATCATGCAAGAAGTGAATGTGTCGACGATTGATCAGTGGAGTGTCTTCTAAAACATGAGGTATGGTTCCGGTGAATTTCTGAATTTCAATGTTGTAAAGGCCATAACTCGGAAATAAAGCATTTCCGGACACATGTTGTAATGAACTATTTTGATTGTCTACATGTGGGAAATACATACCTGAAATTATGCCCCTTATTTTTTAAACAACCTGTACTTAGAGAGTTTTTCCTCCAGAAGTTTGTTTTATGTTTCAGATGTATCACGTATATATTATACTTAATAACGGATTTCTTTTGTTAATTATTTTGCATATACTACAATATATTATTTAAAATTATATACGTTAATTATTTATGTTTCGGTCCGCACGCCATAAAAAATATTGTACAGCCCTTATGTTTACCAATGTCCGCAGTACTCCGTAGAAAGACAGCGTTCGTACCTCGTCTCGCACACGGACCATTGCTGTGTCTATTTGTGGAGTTTCACTGTAGTTTGAAGTGAAGAATAATTGCAGCTAGAAGAAGAACGAGAAGAAGAATAGAGGGGAACGAAGGTGAAGAAGGATTGTGTGAAGAGAAGGAGAAGCATTTTTATACTTGGTTATTTAACGGCGCTATATGAACTGCTGGGTTATTTAGCACCGATGGAATTGGTGACAGCGAGATGGTTTTTGGCAATATGTCGCCATAGATTACCCGACATTCGTCTTACGGTTGAGGAAAACCTCGGAAAAACTCAACCAAATAATCAACCCAAGTGAGGATCGAACCTACGCTCGAGCGCAACTCCGGATCAGCAGACAAACGCGTTACCGCCTGAGCTTCTCCGGTGGTCTGATAAGGAATGCAGGAAGAGAAGGCAAAAGAAGGGTTGCGGGAAAAAAAAGCAGAGAAGGATTTTGGGAAGAGTACGCGAAGAGACGAATATTGTAATAAGAGTAAGCGAAAAAGAGATTTGTAGGAAGAGTAGGCGAAAAAGAGAGTTGACCTCAGGTTCGAACCTAAGTTCCTCTACATCAAAGTATTTCACCTTACCACTACGCTACAGAGAGCTACGTAGTAAAGCGGTTGAGTTTACGTGTTATGCTTTCATGTTTGCTGCTTATTATGTTTGATTTTGAATTCTTAAATTTTAAACAAAACTGTGTTTTATGCCATATTATATTGTATATTCATGCCACACGACACATTCAATCAATAGATCGTCCCTCATTTACGTAATTTTAATTTAATGTTATTTTATTTAAAATTTGAATGAAAATATGGCCACTTTTACAACGGAAGAAGAGGTGATTGGATGACGTCTATAAAAGACAATTGACTGCAGAATAGGCAATTTTAATATCATACATGCCGTATTTCTTTTTAATCATTATTGTTTTCAATGATTTAACGTCCATCTGTACAATTTTAATGTAGCCTATGTTCTTCTCCTGGTTATGAAGGTTAAATGTGCAATCTTTGGCAAATATCGGTCAAAGCCTGCAGATTTGTATACAGTACATACATACATACTATACATACATACATACATACATACATACATACATACATACATACAGTCCACACCTGTGGAGTAACGGTTAGCACGTCTAGCCGCGAAACCAGGTGGCCCGGGTTCGATTCCCGGTCGGGACAAATTACCTGGTTGAGGTTTTTTCCGGGGTTTTCCCTCAACCCAATATGAGCAAATGCTGGGTAACTTTCGGTGCTGGACCCCGGACTCATTTCACCGGCATTATCACCTTCATCTCATTCAGACGCTAAATAACCTAGATGTTGATAAAGCGTCGTAAAATAACCTACTAAAAAAAATACATACATACATACATACATACATACATACATACATAGCCACACTGGCATATAAGATTATTATTATTATTATTATTATTATTATTATTATTATTATTATTATTATTATTATTATTATTATTATTATTATTATTATAGGCTATGCTTTTCCTGATGTATTATTGCTTGTAATTTGTCAATTAAATTATACCGCAGTTATGTTATAATAGTACATTATGCAACGAGCCTATAATGGTAGTAATTAAGACCCGAGTATATTGGTTTATGAAACGAGCGCAAGCGAGTTTCATAATTTTCATACGACCGTCTTAATTACCATTATAGGCAAGTTTCATACGACTTTTTATGCTCGACCATATTTCTAACTTGAAATTATTCATAAGTTATCATGTTATGGTTATGTAAGTGACGAACGGAACTGACCTGAATTGTGAGATGTGCGCAGACGCGAAAGTATTGACTTTTTCCGAGGCACGAATATCATTGACCTTGATATAATCTAGAGAACATTAGTCTTGATATAACCTGGAAATTGATTTAGAATTGAAACACGAGATGACAAATTGAATTTATTTGAATATTATTTACAATTAACGCTAATTATTATAGTAACAGAACATAACCTTCTGCGACAGTATTGGATTTCCAGCCTCCGTGACTTTTCGCTAATTGTCTTTCGATTGCATATCCGAGAATAATCGATACTGGCGGGTTTATAACGGTACAAAGGTGATTTGTCATTGGTTGAACAATTGAATTATAATGAATAGGTGTACTCTAATGAGGTGCATTAAAGGGCTACTACCAGGTGTACAATTACTACATTTCGGCATGGTCGAGCATAAAAATACTTATTTATAAGAGGTCGATATATATCCACGTTTGGTTTTAGAACTACTTCCCGCGGATATGGGGGAGTACTGTATTTAAGAACAAGGAGAACTCAAGATTCATTTCTAATTAAGCCATTTTTTCACAGTCCTAGATGATTCTTGCAATATTTTTCATATATGTATTCTTAAACTTTCAATATGCTATTGAATCTTTAGTCGTAAGTTTCATCCATAAATGTATTTGTCAAAATTTTGTCGCCTTACAATCTAATGAGTGGTTGTTATTGATCGTCCTATTAACGATGCAGATTCCCATGTGCTACTACATAGTGGGAAAGTCGAAGGATATTATATAATACATAGCAACAAGGTTCTATTTTCCTTTGGGCGTTGAGTTGATTGGTTTTCCTGGGATCTTTATTAGTGGGTGTGAGGATGTTCGTGGAACTCAATTATGTGTCGCAAATACGTAGATAATTGCCAGCCCTGACACACGTAACAGTTCAGATGCTGCACTGGCACTGTACGGAAGCCACGGTCACGGATTCGAATTTAGGCCAGAGCTTAGATGCTTGCCCGTAGTAAATTTTATGACCTGTGTTATCTTAGGCACAATGCTGTGTTGACCCCACATCATAGGAACCTCGCAGTGCGTATATATAGTACTGTATACACACTACATATTGATTTAAGCTATGTCTTAATAAAAAATAAGAATTTGCATAACAACACTCAAGTTGAGAATAACAAACATAAACAGTAATTCAGAATAAAAATTCAAGTACATAGCTTTACGTAGAACTATGTGTGGGTGGTGCGAGAAGTGAAACAAGGAGAACAAGAGGAACACAAGTAGAACTAGGAGAACACAATGTGAACATGGGAAACAAAATGAAAAAGGAAAACACAAAGAGAACAAGAACAATAGACTGAAAACAAGGAAAACACAGAAGAACAAGAGGAAGACAATGTGAACAAGAGAAACACAATGAAAAAGGAAAACACAAAGAGAACAAGAACAATAGACTGAAAACAAGGTAAACACAGAAGAACAAGGAGAACACAATGTGAACAAGAGAAACACAATGAAAAAGGAAAACACAAAGAGAACAAGAACAATAGACTGAAAACAAGGAAAACACAGAAGAACAAGGAGAACACAATATAAACAAGGGAAACACAATGAAAAAGGAAAACACAAAGAGAACAAGAACAATAGACTGAAAATAAGGAAAACACAGAAGAACAAGGAGAACACAATGTGAACAAGAGAAACACAATGAAAAAGGAAAACACAAACAGAACAAGAACAATAGACAGAAAACAAGAAAAACACAGAAGAACAAGGGGAAGACAATGTGGACAAGAGAAACACAATGAAAAAGGAAAACACAAACAGAACAAGAACAATAGACTGAAAATAAGGAAAATACAGAAGAACAAGGAGAACACAATATGAACAAGAGAAACACAATGAAAAAGGAAAACACAAAGAGAACAAGAACAATAGACTGAAAACAAGGAAACACAGAAGAACAAGGAGAAAACAATGTGAACAAGAGAAACACAATGAAAAAGGAAAACACAAACAGAACAAGAACAATAGACTGAAAACAAGGAAAACACAGAAGAACAAGGAGAACACAATATAAACAAGGGAAACACAATGAAAAAGGAAAACACAAAGAGAACATGAACAATAGACTGAAAACAAGGAAAACACAGAAGAACAAGAGGAAGACAATGTGAACAAGAGAAACACAATGAAAAAGGAAAACACAAAGAGAACAAGAACAATAGACTGAAAACAAGATAAACACAGAAGAACAAGGAGAACACAATGTGAACAAGAGAAACACAATGAAAAAGGAAAACACAAAGAGAACAAGAACAATAGACTGAAAACAAGGAAAACACAGAAGAACAAGGAGAACACAATGTGAACAAGAGAAACACAATGAAAAAGGAAAACACAAAGAGAACAAGAACAATAGACTGAAAACAAGGAAAACACAGAAGAACAAGGGGAAGACAATATGAACAAGAGAAACACAATGAAAAGAGAAAACACAAAGAGAAGAAGAACAATAGACTGAAAACAAGGAAAACACAGAAGAACAAGGAGAACACAATGTGAACAAGAGAAACACAATGAAAAAGGAAAACACAAAGAGAACAAGAACAATAGACTGAAAACAAGGAAAACACAGAAGAACAAGGAGAACACAATATAAACAAGGGAAATACAATGAAAAAGGAAAACACAAAGAGAACAAGAACAATAGACTGAAAATAAGGAAAACACAGAAGAACAAGGAGAACACAATGTGAACAAGAGAAACACAATGAAAAAGGAAAACACAAACAGAACAAGAACAATAGACTGAAAACAAGGAAAACACAGAAGAACAAGGGGAAGACAATGTGAACAAGAGAAACACAATGAAAAAGGAAAACACAAACAGAACAAGAACAATAGACTGAAAATAAGGAAAATACAGAAGAACAAGGAGAAGACAATATGAACAAGAGAAACACAATGAAAAAGGAAAACACAAACAGAACAAGAACAATAGACTGAAAACAAGGAAACACAGAAGAACAAGGAGAAAACAATGTGAACAAGAGAAACACAATGAAAAAGGAAAACACAAACAGAACAAGAACAATAGACTGAAAACAAGGAAAACACAGAAGAACAAGGAGAACACAATATAAACAAGGGAAACACAATGAAAAAGGAAAACACAAAGAGAACATGAACAATAGACTGAAAACAAGGAAAACACAGAAGAACAAGAGGAAGACAATGTGAACAAGAGAAACACAATGAAAAAGGAAAACACAAAGAGAACAAGAACAATAGACTGAAAACAAGGTAAACACAGAAGAACAAGGAGAACACAATGTGAACAAGAGAAACACAATGAAAAAGGAAAACACAAACAGAACAAGAACAATAGACTGAAAACAAGGTAAACACAGAA
This sequence comes from Periplaneta americana, assembly GCF_040183065.1. Taxonomy (NCBI): domain Eukaryota; kingdom Metazoa; phylum Arthropoda; class Insecta; order Blattodea; family Blattidae; genus Periplaneta; species Periplaneta americana. The sequence goes on from NC_091128.1 coordinate 145,320,271, forward strand.
GAACAAGGAGAACACAATGTGAACAAGAGAAACACAATGAAAAAGGAAAACACAAACAGAACAAGAACAATAGACTGAAAACAAGGAAAACACAGAAGAACAAGGGGAAGACAATATGAACAAGAGAAACACAATGAAAAGAGAAAACACAAAGAGAAGAAGAACAATAGACTGAAAACAAGGAAAACACAGAAGAACAAGGAGAACACAATGTGAACAAGAGAAACACAATGAAAAAGGAAAACACAAAGAGAAGAAGAACAATAGACTGAAAACAAGGAAAACACAGAAGAACAAGGAGAACACAATATAAACAAGGGAAATACAATGAAAAAGGAAAACACAAACAGAACAAGAACAATAGACTGAAAATAAGGAAAACACAGAAGAACAAGGAGAACACAATGTGAACAAGAGAAACACAATGAAAAAGGAAAACACAAACAGAACAAGAACAATAGACTGAAAACAAGGAAAACACAGAAGAACAAGGGGAAGACAATGTGAACAAGAGAAACACAATGAAAAAGGAAAACACAAACAGAACAAGAACAATAGACTGAAAATAAGGAAAATACAGAAGAACAAGGAGAAGACAATATGAACAAGAGAAACACAATGAAAAAGGAAAACACAAACAGAACAAGAACAATAGACTGAAAACAAGGAAACACAGAAGAACAAGGGGAACACAATGTGAACAAGAGAAACACAATGAAAAAGGCAAACACAAACAGAACAAGAACAATAGACTGAAAACAAGGAAAACACAGAAGAACAAGGAGAACACAATATAAACAAGGGAAACACAATGAAAAAGGAAAACACAAAGAGAACAAGAACAATAGACTGAAAACAAGGAAAACACAGAAGAACAAGAGGAAGACAATGTGAACAAGAGAAACACAATGAAAAAGGAAAACACAAAGAGAACAAGAACAATAGACTGAAAACAAGGTAAACACAGAAGAACAAGGAGAACACAATGTGAACAAGAGAAGCACAATGAAAAAGGCAAACACAAAGAGAACAAGAACAATAGACTGAAAACAAGGAAAACACAGAAGAACAAGGAGAACACAATGTGAACAAGAGAAACACAATGAAAAAGGAAAACACAAAGAGAACAAGAACAATAGACTGAAAACAAGGAAAACACAGAAGAACAAGGAGAACACAATATGAACAAGGGAAACACAATGAAAAAGGAAAACACAAAGAGAACAAGAACAATAGACTGAAAATAAGGAAAACACAGAAGAACAAGGAGAACACAATGTGAACAAGAGAAACACAATGAAAAAGAAAAACACAAAGAGAACAAGAACAATAGACTGAAAACAAGGAAAACATAGAAGAACAAGGGGAAGACAATGTGAACAAGAGAAACACAATGAAAAAGGAAAACACAAACAGAACATGAACAATAGACTGAAAACAAGGAAACACAGAAGAACCAGGAGAACACAATGTGAACAAGAGAAACACAATGAAAAAGGAAAACACAAAGAGAACAAGAACAATAGACTGAAAATAAGGAAAATACAGAAGAACAAGGAGAACACAAAATGAACAAGAGAAACACAATGAAAAAGAAAAACACAAAGAGAACAAGAACAATAGACTGAAAACAAGGAAAACACAGAAGAACAAGGAGAACACAATGTGAACAAGAGAAACACAATGAAAAAGGAAAACACAAGGAGAACAAGAACAATAGATGAAAACAAGGAAAACACAGAAGAACAAGGAGAACACAATGTAAACAAGAGAAACACAATGAAAAAGAAAAACACAAAGAGAACAAGAACAATAGACTGAAAACAAGGAAAACATAGAAGAACAAGGAAAAACAAGGACAAAGGAAAAACAACAGAAAAAGGGAAACACAAAGAGAACAATGCTGAAGGGCTACATGTAGATTCCGGTTTTTCTGTTCCTGCTGTTGTTGATCCTCTTGAAGACAAAAATGATACCTTTCATTTTCAAGCCTTCTCCCAAGGTAAGCAGACAACAAAGTGTTTAAAAATCTTTTTATGCTCCCATATTCAATTGTTAACAATCATTTCCTTATAAGAATGAAAAATATTATTCAAATAAAACGCTATGGACGGGGCTTAAGTAACAGAATCAAAAATAGGCCCATTTTTATACCTAGTGTACTGTCCTCCAATGAAAAGCACGATAATTTAGAACCAACTGTACAATCCAATCAAGTCGCAGGGTTGGCAAAGCTGCGGTGCACCTATAATTCATACTTAAAGCAGACGTTAGGGAAAAAAAGTACCTATTTGACATTGCTCTGCAACGCATTCTTTAAGTTAATAAATTAACCATTCCCAGAATTCTCACCGCATTGGAGACACAAAGTCGTTTGTGTTATTTGTACTGGAAAATGGAAAATATGTTCAGTTGTCTCGTATGAACCTACAATCCATCAGACCGAGGTTATTCGCTCTGCCAACTGACCTTATTCTACTCCTTCATTACATTCGTACTATTCAATTATTTGTTAATTAAAAGTCAATTAATGTGTTAGTCACCTTCCACTGAATAGTTTCGTGTCAAAATATATATTTAATGGCATACTTTAATTGTACGAGCTTGACATACATATTCATGTATTTAACGAAGATTAATTGGAAATCTTTACGAAATGAATCTCGTAGTATTAAGAAGCGAGTTTAGGTAATTTAAATCTCAGATATGTATGCTTCAGGCCATTTGGAGAAACACGAAGCCGCACAACCTCTTACTGTAGGCTTTTCTTTCTTCTATGCATATCCTTCACACAAGATGAATGAATGAATGAATGAAGAGGGGAAATGGGAGGAAAGACATTAAAAACTGAATATGTGAGCTCCAAGCTTGTTGGCTACTTGTCTCACTCCGAGTATCGCTGTTCCACTGAAAGAACTCTAGAAAATGTTTAAGGGGAAATGCCGAAAATGGGCGTAACATAATAGCTACTACATAAACCGGAAGAGGAGAGAGAAGCATTACTGCAGCAACAGCAGAAGAAAAGCAGAAAAGTGTAAGCCTGCACAGTGGCGTCTCGTGGCCTAGAATTTGTCCGGGGCTACATGATTATAGTTTGTCATACTAAAACTAAAAAGTAATTTCATTATTTCTCATAGAATTACATTACCTTTACTTGTATTACACTATTTTACCGCGATACAAACGCGAGCGCGACAGAAATGAATGAGCCCCAACAGTCGTCCCTCTCCCTGCGCCTTCACTCGCAACATCTGTGTTATAGGATCTAGCATCTCCGTGCACTGAACGCTACGCCGAACCAGGAACTACGTCATACTCTCCTCGTAAGGTCTGTACTGGGGATCTAGCATCTCCGGGCTAGAATTCATCTGTCGCTTCTACAACAGAAGACTATAGCATCTCCTCCGTGCAGATGAAGTCCAAACTTCGACTATAAAGAGAACGAGACTTCCTCTATATTTTACAGTTGTTCGTAAATATTTGAAATAATATATTATGCAAATTTTCATGCGGGGCTGAACCCCGAAAGCCCCAAAGGACGAGACGCCGCTGAGCCTGCAAATTGAAAGGTGCAGTGCGAGTGGAAATCGAATAACTCGTTCATGTAACAAGGGTAATGTGCGAAAGCTAAAGTGAAGACTCCTATTTCAAAGAACTTACGTTTGAGAAAAAATAAAAACTTTTATGGGAGGAGTGGAGTAAGCAGGTCCATAGCTCAATTCTTTTAGGACTCATCCCGACGGTTGTCTTAGCGCCTTAGGAAAACCACAGGAAATCCTTAGGCAGAATTAGTTTTCTCAATTTAGGAGACTAGCCAATTGGCTCTTCAGTAAGTACCCCATATTGAGTATGACTCCATAGACCAGGCATGTCAATTGATGCCCACAGGAGCAAGCGCGCGCTTTAGAGCCGAGGAGAGCCTGAGCTCTTTACAGCGGAAAGGAAAGAGACAGACGAAAGAGGTGGTATATGCCGCTTGGTCGAGCTATATTCTGGGATGGTCAGCACTGATTCAATGGATAAAGGGAAGAGAACTTGTTAAAACTGTATCAATGTTAAATTTTAGATTTTCCTGAGAAGTATAAGTGCATTATAAGAATGTAAGTTTTAATTTTAATGCTCATTTTTCACAAGTTTGATTTTTTTTTATTCAAAACAAATATTTTCTCAAATTTTCGTATAGAAAAGTGAAATTTTCAGGTATGGGCCTATTTATTTAGTAGCCTTACAGAATGTTTTCGTAAATCTAATATACCGTATATACGTATTACTGAAGATAGTGTATTGAAAAGTTTGGAAATATTCGCATGGAAATTGTTTGTAAGGAAATGAATTAACAAAGCAACTACTGTTACATCATAAGCAAAAGATACGTGCCCATGTGTTGTAAAAATGTCAGCTCTATAGCTTCAGCAGATTTCGAGAAAATAATGTAATATTCTGATGATAGGAAGTTGCTCACAATTATCACCTTAAAAGCATAATGCGATAAGAGTTTTGTTATGTAGTCTAATATTAGTTACACTTAAAACAGATACAGTACTGTACCTAGGTAACTTTGCTTTGTACTGTAATATTGTTTTGATTAGTTCATTGATGACTTTTGTAAGGCTAAAGATACCATCAATATAAATTCCAACTTATCATGTCATACTCAATCTCTTTCTTTGGAATATCACTTTCTTTACGAATGATGTGTTTCATCCATTTAATACAGTATAATATTATACTGTACTACTATGGAATTTAAGTGAATATTCCTTCTTAACTCTCTATTATGTTATTAAGATTTAGAACACAAGTGCAATATTATGAAATCAGTGTTAGTTCTTTTGTTTTACAGACAATATAGATAATATGAAACAGAAAGAAGTTCATATAAAAATAACGACATAAAATTTCACGTTCCGTTTGAAGTTTGTGCACCACTGTTTTCTTAATCCAACAGGTTGCTTATTCATATACACAACCCTTCCTCTTTCCATATTTAGCGCTTGCTGTCCGCGCACGACGTCAAGATCAGAAAAATGCGCTTGCTTTGACATCACTGCCATAGACGAAGAGGGCTTTAGTTGGGGAGTGTGGGTGATAATGTTATTATTAGAGCTCTGATATTTAGGCATTAATAACAGTTGAAATAGGCAAGCAAAGAAGGCAACAAAAACGTAAAAAAAGCACAATAAATTTTGACAAAGGCATTATAAACTTTAAAAAGGCATAATATATTTTAACAATGCATTTAAATTATATCAGCATAACTCATATTTTTACTTCGTAGTTGACACATGTTGACTTATAAAATACTTTTTTTTTTTCGAGATTAACTGTCTTTTCACAAACCTTACATAACAAAACTGTTCCACCGGTTGAAAACACACGGGCACCAAATTCACTAACGTAAGCATGAAGTTTACTTTTCAATGGTTTACTGAATTTAGGCATTCTAGCTAACCGATCTTTTACCTTCTGTCACCCGGCAAAGACTGACTGTTCCTCACTCAAATTTCTTTCTCCTACAAAAATAAGCACATGTAGCACAAAATTATAATAGTAAGATCTGAAAATATGAAAGCAAACAATTGGAAATGCTACGTGACAACTTCTACGAGAACGAGCTTAATATTTAAAATTATAAAGCTGATTGCTGGTATCATGAAGACATGGCATTATATTTGTAACTGTGGATTTTTGATCATTATTCATATTACACCAATAGTATTAAAGCACGATTATTAGTAGATTAAGCTCCGAAATAAATTACTTTACTTTTATTTACTATTGTTAGTAAAGTGAGTCATTGTTTTATATATTTAAATTTCATACATATTACATTACAATTAATTACAAAATTCCAAATAAACAATAAATATTGCTTTAAAATAATAAAAAGGCATTTATTATTTAATTAGTGAGAAACACCTTAAAAAGGCAAAATAGGCAAAATAAAAATTGGCCCTATCACTTTGATTTACTCCAAATCACATTTATATATATATGAAAATAATGATTTACTTTCACCCAGTAAGAAAGGCATTTTGCCAAACATCTCTAGTTATTGTACCTGGTAAGGTTTAATCTTGTCTCAGTAGCAAGTAGCAAGTCCCTTCAAATGAGGATGGAGATTATAGAAGGGTTATAAATTTTCAGGATTCCTTTCAAAATCTTGTTATTGTACAGGCTGCCGGAACTCAGTTCCTTGAAAGACAAGCTCAGTGACGGAACTACACAGTACGAAGAGAGATATTTTGTTATTTTATTTTGCGCTACAGAATTGTATCAACTAGTCCCTTCCGCCACTGGACGGATGGACGGCATCGCTCCACTCCCCCCCATCGCCATAACAACACAGACGAAGTAAGACATATCTCCTTTCTCTCTCTTTTCACAGTGAGACAAGATACATCACACAGCCTTTATAATAGCCCGAGTTGAGGTTCAGGTTATTTTTGCAACGGTTGCGGTATTCAAGCGGTTTTATTAGGAGATGAGTGATCATCTACCTAAACCTAAGGGATTGACGTCAGTCTATCCTCCTGTCTCATGGTGGACCAGACTGATGCCTCCTTCGTTCCCTAGGCTCATACCGGCCGAGACCAGATATGAACAGTTTGGGGTAAATACGACCAGTCGTGTACAAGTTCCTAGCAAGTCGCGTAATGAATTCGTCAATGGTTGGCAAATTTAGGTCAACACTGAACTTCTCTCTTGAAGCAACTCGAGGGAGATGGGTACTGATTTGAATCACCTGGCTCTGGATAACTTGGAGCTTACGGAGATGGGTCACTGCTGCGAGCGAACCCCCATACGAGTGCGGTATAGCGCAAGACAGATAGCATGGATAAATATATAATAGGATGCGAAACTGCGGTCAGCACCATCTGGCGGCGGGGGACTCAAATAAGATGATCAGCGCTCAACGTCGTAGGTGGTGAACATCAGAACTACGTGTTGGGTACATTACCCAGAGTTCTCTATTTATCCGTTCGAGATATTGCTCGATCGAAGAGACAAAATGGCAGACAGAAACTTGCTAATAAGTGAACATAAAGTGATACTACGTGTGTATAAGCAGTGTATGTTAAACAGTGTTGTAAAGTAATAGTAATATAATAAATTGAACTATCTAAGTAGTTCTTGCAGACTTTACCGTTGCGCTGTACAATAAATACCCAAAGAATACAATCCCAATTATTAACCTTCTGCTTTATTTTTTTTGTCACTGTCTGGTTATATTTTAATTGGGTAGTGTAAAATAGATCGTCTCTTTTATCTTCTTGTTGGCTCCGGTAAGAATTTTCGGTAGAAGATGCTGTGAGGAATAAAAATGTAAATGTTTTATTTTAAATTGGGTTAGTTTCGAATATCGATGAGGGTGGGAGGGAATACTTTCTGCATAGTTTACCATTTTCGTCACTAGGTGCGCTGCTAAATGCATGGAGTAATTAGTTACTCTTTTCGCTACTTGGTGCGCTGCTAGATGTAATAACGCCCCTCCTCCCAACAGGTGGCAGCAAGATCAATTTCTACAACAGCGCCTCTAGTATGTGTTACGGGAAACTCAGTAAGTTTCGCATCCTGTTATATATTCATGCAGAGAGTGTGAAAAAACAATTATGTCCTAACAATTAGAATCGTCTAAAATACCTTAGGCTTGTTAACGCTTCTATTATCTTTAATACAATGAAAAAATTACTAGTGTAAATGCTAGTAAGGCCCAAATTGGAACATTATGATTTTCTACTTGCCGACCCCAATGTCAACCAGTCGCAAAGATTACAGAGTGTCCATAACTCTTGTGTTCACTTCGACTGTGATGTTCGTTGCGCTGATCACATTACCCCATCATTCCGAACTCAATATGGGCTTCAACTTAACGAACGAAGAAATTTCTATTCCTTTGTTCTCCTTTTCCAAGTCCTTTACACCTCTCCACCTACTGTACCTATCTGGTCTTCCGCTTCAGTTACCTATCGTCATATCACAATCTCTACACACGCACGCAAAACAGCCATATACTGGAAACACCAACACATAAAACATAACATATTCATCATCATTCACTATTTCGCTAACGCTTTTGTAGAATACTCTGCCCAGCGAGATCAGAGACTACCGGAATGTAACATTATTTAAAAACAAACTTTGTAAGCATTTTATTACTCAGTAGAATACAATATATCAAATTAAACTTTTAAATTTATTGTAAAAGCTTCGAAAATGTTACTTTCGTTTCTCTTAAAACTACACAATCAGTCATTTACTTAACTTTAGATATTTAGTTATAGACGCGTCGCTGTTATTCCCGGCGTGACTCCGCCTCTTTGCTTACGTCCTAGAAAGTGAAGGCTCTATAATGTCTAGGTAGGTAGTATCGTTCGCCATTTTTGTTCTTTCATTGCCGAGCTACCGAACGAGGGGTCTATTTGCCACACCGTTAAACATTATCATGTCGTAGCTCCTATGATAATAAATCAAACGCACTGTAATTGAGCAAATAATTGAGCGGCAAATAACGTCCTCGTGTGCTTTCTGCGAACGCCAACGAAAGAGCCAAAATGACGGGCAATTACATTAAGTATTTATCGAGCCGCCTTTATCTTCATCAGCGAATTATAAGACGCACACGTTTAAATGTAGCCGACCTGCAACGTGATTGGCTACCGGAAATAAGAGCGACGGGACTTTAGTTACTTAATCACTAAATATGTAGAGAATTAATTTACTTTCACTTTTTTTTTCCGACCGTGTTTTGTAACAATCTGACCGAAGTTGTTAGTAGGCTTTGTAAGTTAAATCACTGCAGGCAGTGGTTAAACTTATAAAACATGTGCGATAAGTAAATAAATCAACTTTTATTTATTCACTTAAAAGTAACGAACTATCAGTGTCGCGCACCACTATGTGTTGTGAAGAAATAACTAAATGTCTTATTATACCTGTACTCTTTCTAAATTAATTTATCGCAGTGGAGATTTGTAAGAAAACGGGAATTAATGTGGATAAGACGTAAGCGTGAAAACAATTTCTGACGACTGTTGTTCCGAGCGCCATTCATGGATCGTGACTGAACGCGAAAACATCCATGGAGTAAAATACGTATTCAAGCGTTAACATATACCGGTATGTAATTTATTTACACTAATGTATAATTAATGTCTCACCTACAAACATTTTCTATATGCTATTTATTTATAGTGATGTATAATTAATGGGTCATAGGCTATACCTACTTCTTTGAAGACAAAACTAAACTTTCTATAATTTATTACAACATTTTCACAATCGCCGCCGAATAATAACAAATGAAATAACACGAAATTAAAAAACATTGTTGATACATCATGAAGACCAAAATCTAGACAATCTAGGTTGTGTGGCTATAGCCTGTATATATTTTCGTTTGCTTTTACTTTGTTTATAGTTTGATTTTCTATTATTTTATTCGTATTTCTGGCGGTGTGGAAGAAGGCCTAACGGCGTTAACTATATCAGAATAAATAAATAAATAAACAAAAACAAATAAATATTTATTAAAAGCAGTTGAACGTAAGGCACATGACGAAATGTTTTCTTTTCGATGCCTGATCTACAGCTGTTTAAATTGAGTTAACCCCGGCAGGCATTTGGCTAAGAAGCTCATTAATTCATGTACGTGACGCTGTGGAAATATTCATTTTTCAGGGATAAGGAAAGCTTAGTAAAGACAATTCGTTTTGGTTGTCTGTAGTTGGTTTTCCGAGATTTCCGAAAAGCCTAACAACCAGTTTAATTAAAAAATAGAAGCAGAAAGGAAAACACAGGCAACGACGGGTGATTTCAGCTAGTGATTAATAATAATTAATTTTTATTAAGATCGGCTAAAAATAATATGCAATACATAATTAAGTGCATAACAGAATCTCGGAAATAGAGAAGACTCGACTTCGTGTCGTCTTCTTCGATTTTTCCTCGATTCTGTTATACCACCTTGTATTGCAATATACTATATTCGTACCACTTTCTTACTTTTGTAAGTAGGCTATACGAGAAATGTGAGGTTCGCCATTACATGTCAATAAATGCTGTGACGAAATATATATCATATCCTATCAAATACCTACAATTTAAATAGTCTACAATTTATTTTCCTCTTTAATCTTTTAACATAATCACGAACTATTTTCATTATTCCAACTTGCACACGCAATGGCCTAATTTCTAACACGTGCATTATCGCAATCTATTATGGCCGCTCACAGTTGCAACGTCTAATGTAGGTGCGTAATCGCCATACGAAGAGACCAGCGCTTAACAGAAGAGGACGACATGTTCCAGCCACATAGCCTCGCTATTTCGAGATCTTTCGTAATTAAAATTTAATTGTGTATGCAGTCGGTCTAATCACAAAATAACTCTCTATTAAATATGCATTCATAATATTGACGCAACGTGAATAAACAGTTATTGTCCGTATTTACAAAAAGAAATGTGTAACAATTCATTTCATTATTTATATTCTAGTAATAATTAATTAATTTAATAGTATTAACTTACTAATTATTTATTTATGACACATTTATGTTTATGATGTTGAAATGTTTACCAGTTCTTCACATAAATAACTGCTCACAATCGTTTTATTCACATTAAATTACAGCATTGATTTCTGTGTACATCAACGAATGTTCCTAACCTATATTGAACAATATTGAATAATGAGTATTATTTGTATCTAGGTCGTGTGTTTTATTAGTCCGGAAACTAATACAACAAGTAATTTGATCGTCATTATCCATCATCATCATTATCCTTTAAGAACTGATTCCTTTGACTCATTAGTCATTACGTTATCATTCTTGCAACGATAATGAGCCAACATTAATCAATTAGCAGGTATTTCCGATCAGAGAGGCGCAAGACCGTCTCCTAAAGTAACACAGGACACACAATATCCGGTAATTTCATCACTATAGAATTTTGTTATTGTAGGTTTAATTTGTAATTTAGTAAATACAAAAATATTCTTTGTTCTTAACTTCTATGATAAAATGTCTAGCTTTCATTAATCAGATATTCTTGTCGTACTTTAATTTTTATTGTAATTGTAATTGTAAATTTAATATTAATTGTAATCTTATTGTTCATGTTATAGTTGTAATCCCCTGGTAGAGGGGCAGAGAAGGCCTGACGGCCTTATCTCTACCAGGTTAAATAAATAAATCTAATCTAATCTAATGTAATCTAAACACGAGATAATATACGAACTTCCAGTTCCAGTGGTAGAAAAATAACTTACATTTCAATGCCGGGAATCGAACTCAGTCCGTTGAATGCTTTGCTATAAACAGATCTCAAATACGTAGAATTTACTTACTTATTTACTTACGGCATTTAAGGAACCCGGAAGTTCATTGCCGCCCTCACATAAGCCCGTCATCGGTTCCTATCCTGTGCAAGATTAATCCAGTCTCTACAATCATAACTCACCTCCCTCAAATCCATTTTAATATTATCCTCTCATCTACGTCTCGGCCTCCCTAAAGGTCTTATTCCCTCCAGCCTCCCAACTAACACTCTACATGCATTTCTGGATTCGCCCCTACGTGCTACATGTCCTGCCCATCTCAAACGTCTGAATTTCATGTTCTTAATTATGTCAGGTGAAGAATACAATGTGTGCAGTTCTGCATTGTGTAACTTTCTCTATTCTCCTGTAACTTCATCCCTCTTAGCCCCAAATATTTTCCTAAGCGCCTTATTCTAAAACACCCTTAACCTCTGTTCCTCTCTCAAAGTGAGAGTCCAAGTTTCACAACCATAAAGAACAACCGGTAATATAACTGTTTTATAAATTCTAGCTTTCAGCTTTTTTGAGAACAGACTGGATGCCAAATGCTTCTCAACAGAATAATAACAGGAAGTTCCCATATTTATTCTGCGTTTAATTTCCTCACGAGTGCCATTTACTGTATATTTGTTACTACTGCTTCAAAATATTTGAATTTTTCCACCTCCTCAAAGGATAAATTTCAAATTTTTTATATTTCCATATGTCTTTTCAGGATTTGCTTTCAAACATATCTCTTTACTTGCTTCAAGTAAAATTCCAGTGTTTTTCCTAATAGTTTGTGGATTTTTGCCTAACATATTCACGTCATCCGCATAGACGTAGAATTTATCGTTACTAATTTAAATAACTGTTACAAAAATACAATACGAAATATAATTGGAAAATTTTATTAGTAGATGTTCATTACTAATACAAACTCTAGATAATGACAAAAAATTATAAGGTAACCAGGTGTAATAAGGCCCACCTAAGAAATTGATATTCTTACTTTGAACTGGAGAGGTTCAGCAAATTTTAAATAATGGAGTAGCATACTTTTATAGTTATGCTATAATATTTTACTTCAAAGAAATATTCAAACATGTTGTGGGTAGTGAAAATTAACGTCGTGTCACTTAGCCTTATATCCTACTGTGACAGATAATAAGGCCCACAATAAAGAATATTAAGTACTGAATACAACTTGAACATACAAAGTCTTCAGTTTTGGTAAAATCGTAATACAGCGAACGCTAAGCTCCGCCCACGACCCCTTTCCACTTTTCCCCTACTAGCTCACCAGACACTCTACGTGATAGGTGAGTGTTGTGTCGAATGCACATTTCATGTGGGTGGGGATAACTTCCCCTACTGGCGTTCGCTATATTGCGATTTATCGTCAGTTTTTTTCTCAGTGAAACTTACACATTCATCTTGTACCCAACATTCACAAGAGACACACAGATGCGCATCTGTAACAAAATTCTCTTCGCAGACAGAACACATCCGCGTCTCCTGGATGTTTCCAGATCCTGAAGTTGATGGTTCATCCAATGCTCTTTCTGCATTAGGAATTGTCAATCTCGCGTTTGTTTCATTTCTTGCAAACAGATTGTGGTTCAGAGTTTGAGCTTTATAGTTCAGAGATCTCTACGAACTACGAACTTGTGGGCGTTTCCACGTGTTTATTTCATGGGTTTTATTTTCTGTTCTGTACCTTCACGACAATTTCAGGTTATGGAGTGCCCATATGAGCTATTCCATCTCAAATCGACCGAAATATAGAGAAAATTGACCTTACAATTTCTAAATACAATGAAACTTTCTTTGTACGTAGAGAACTGTGATACAATGCTTTGTGCTAAGTTTGAAGCATCAGAACTTCATAGTGTTTAAATTAAAAATATTTAAATTTATCGTATTTTCATAAAATTAGCAAATTTAAACTGTTGTAACTCCGAAACCCTTTCACCCAATGATCAAAATCATGCTTTATTTTGATGCTGAGAAATTAAACTTTATATTGACATATAAACAGATTTTCTTACTTTTTATGGAAATGGAGAAATTTAGACTTTTCTTCATTAAGACGCCTTTGCCCACGAAAAAATATTTTAAAAATATATAGTTAGATTCCGCATTGAAAGTACAAATAAACATATTTTTTACTGATGGTATGTTGATAAGAAAGTATTGAAAATATCAAATAAAGAAAATGAATAGTACGCGCGTGAACTAACCAGCTGACTGTGAGACGGGAGGTAGCCGAGATAAGCAAGGCCAGGATACAAACACTTGATGTGTCGTCTAGCAGTCATGGCTGTGCTAGCTTTATCACAGGTTTTCATGAACTCAGGAGTAAAATGACGCCCAACGCTCGCTTATCTTCAGCTCTCGGCCAGTGCGTGCAGTACTGCGCCGTTCAAGTCTAGGCGTGTGAAAATAATCTATTTAATACCCTCGAAACTTATTGCCGAGCCACTAAGCAAACAATGCCGAATCCCTCTTAATAATGCAAGGTTTTTTCTCAATATTTTTTTACATTTTTACAAATGGCCAAAAAGCCTAAAAGCAAGTAAAATCAGATTATCTGTCTCTCTTTGTACAATAAAAATAAGGATTACTTCTTAACATAACCTACCAAATGTCAGCTTCAAAATAAGCTCTCGTTCAATGTTCTGCAGTAAATGGTTCCAGAGTTCTGAGCGCTGAAAGAGGCTTGTTTTTATAAAATACGCTAAATTTGTCGCTCAATAATACGAAAACCGTTTGACTTTCGATAGTATATTTTTTAAAATGCACTCCCCTCAGCACCTTGTACAAGTAGGGAAAAAATTAGAGTATAAAAAATGCGAGATTTTTACTGGTCGATTTCATATGGAATAGCCCATATGCTCATTAACGAAAGTTTCACGGTAGCCCCAATCTTATTAATGTTTACACAATAACGTGCATTTAATATTACATTAATAACAGATAGTAAAACGATTAAATATCTGCTTACATTTTGCAAAAATCTATAATGAAAGCAGAAATAATCACACATTATTTTGTTACCACCAGTTAGCTACACACAAGAATAAGAATCTAATTTCTTTATACCTCACTCAAATCCAAAAAGAATTAGTCCTTAAGAGTTGCTGCTCTCTTTTACAAAAGTGTAAAACTAATGACAAAACTATGCTATAATCATACATAAATAAAATAAATTATTAACACAAAAATTATTCACCAACATAAATATATTTTATATAAGTAATATATATTCTAATAATTTAGATTTATATTAATATAAATCATATCTATATATACCTCTATCTTTCAACAATAATGCTGTATTATTCAGGTAGTGGACCTTATAATATGCTGGACCTTATTACCCCCCGGGTACTTGGTACTAGACTATTTTTGCCTAAAATTTATTTTTAAGAATTGAATGCAGAGAAAGCTTAAAATGACATATAACTAGATTTTGTAACAGCAATCTTCAACTTGCAGAACTTGAAAGTGATTACTTGGCCCTTTCGAAAATGTAAGAAAAAGTCAAAATGATAATCATAATTCATCATTATCATTACTTGATAATAATTTTATTCCTTTCTCATTAGCCTAGCCTAGTGAAGCAACATAGTTAACATGAAATTAGTAATTTTAATCGTTAATTTGCTTTTCGTCGTTTCTCCTGCAATATCTCCTATGTGCAAAATACACAATTTTTCAGTAGGAAGAAAAAAACACATTTATTCATCCTAAGGCAGCCGTTTCTTTTTCTTAGTTTCATGATAACCTATGCTCTGCTCAGCTGCAATTTTGATATTATCTCGGATATTGTCCCACACGCTATTAACATCTAACTAATACCTGACATAATTAGGAACATTAAATCCAGACGTTTGAGATGGGCAGGGCATGTAGCACGTATGGGCGAATCCAGAAATGCATATAGAGTGTTAGTTGGGAGGCCAGAGGGGAAAAGACCTTTGGGGAGGCCGAGACGTAGATGGGAAGATAATATTAAAATGGATTTGAGGGAGGTGGGATATGATGGTAGAGACTGGATTAATCTTGCTCAGGATAGGGACCAATGGCGGGCTTATGTGAGGGCGGCAATGAACCTCCGGGTTCCTTAAAAGCCAGTAAGTAAGTAAGTATGGAAACCGTACATAGGAGACTGTGAATTCTTATATTTTCGAAACAAAGAAATATAATTACATATAGGAGATTTTATTATTTGCTATATCACTATTTAAGTTATTTAATAGAGCAAAAATCTGAAAATCGATCAATATGTCAACAACGACGTTTTTCTTAAAGATGAATTTAATATCTTATGAACCCAAACGCTTTTTCTTTAGAAATGACGACGAATTATGGTAAATTATGAAATAAGAAACTGCAAGAAACCGTGACCTCCTAAAATTTAAACATAATAGGCCTATAGAAGCTAAAATATCTTCATGATCATCAGTCTTCTTTGTTCATGAAGTTCCATTTTGTTATATAAACCCGTTATTCAATTCACGCTAAAGATTATTTTAAAGTGTCATATCTGGTAAGAAAACAGAGAAACAATAGTCAAAATGAGCTTATATTCTATGTGGTTATGTCTATAGGAGTGTATTTTAATTTGGCTCTACTTAGTGGCGTCATATTTGTAAACAATAAAGAAAAAAAAAAGAGTATCTACTACATACTGTACCTAAAATATTACAAAAATAAGTGCAAATATTTTTTCAGAGTAATACGAATATTCCGTGGCGCGACATCCCATGAAGGTCCAAGGCCGACCAGCCGACTGCTCGCTTTGCGTCCATGTGCTTCAGCAGAGGTGAACGATCATCTAACCAGTACAGGAATATCGCGTGGTCAGCACGATGTAACTGGTTTTCAAAACCGGATTTCGCTACCTACCGTAGCTGTCCAAATTCATTAGGATGTTGGGTGGGCATCAGTCCCATACAATTCCTTCCCCATGAAATACACTCAAGTGCATGAAAAATTACGCTGACCACTATAAGACTTAGGCCAACCGAGTTAACTCTGTGATAGCGCGTCTGCCTGCAGACTAGCCGGCACGGATTCGATTACCGGCGGGGTCAGAGATTTTCATGTAAAATTTCTACCTCGGGACTAGCAGAGATAGCAGTGCACAACTTCTAATCACTAAATTGTGCACCAATATGCCTGGTTTAAATCCCAAACAGTGATTCGTCCGTCGGACGGGGACGTTAAGCCTGGCGGCCCCCTTGATGCAATTCGACAGGACTAGGCTACGTGTCGGCACCGGGTTTCCCCTTCTCCCTTTTTCATCTTGATTATTATCCTCACCCATTCCCTACACTACACTTACACGAACACTAACACATACACTCGCCCTAGCACACGACATAACTCTCCACAGATACGCATCATGCAAGGCATGGACCGCCAAAGTGGTGTGTAACTTGAAAATGGATCACCGTCCTGCCATCTATCCATAATATGTGGAACCAGAACCACGTGAGAAGTTGGTAGGCATTGAATACACCCACACACCATAAGATTAGTACCTTTTGCTTTTTGAAGTCACTCGGCCATTCTCAGTTCTTTTACCCTGAGGATCCTTTGTAAAAGCATCACAAAAAAGATTTCCTTTCTTTACACATTTTATTTCAGATGAGATTTTTTCTTTAAATTTCAAAACATATTATTATTAATGTATTATAAATATATTAGCCCATTATTATTATTATTATTATTATTATTATTATTATTATGCCCAGTGTCAAAGATCGTGTCTATTGATTAACCATACAATTACTATTACGATCTTTTATTCTTATGTCATTTAATATTACGTATTTAATGTAAGAAAATTGTTAACACAAATTTTGAACAATAAGAAGTACGATATTATCTACGTAAGTTCCTAATCAGAACATAAAAAGATTTATGGTGTTCTTACACTCATTGAGGGAAAGAAGTCAGAGGACGGACACTGGAAAGTTTTCTTTTCTCAATCGTACTATCAGGGACTGGAATGCTTTACCTGCAGACTTACTAAAGGCTTTACCAATAACCAAAAATGTATTTGAAAACAGACTTAAGGACTTTACTAATAGACGGTAGTATATTATACACACTACTTAAAGGGTGTAATTGATATCTTGTTATTTGAAGTGTTCTATCAGTGATGAAGTGTGTTGTGTCAGTGAAGTGTGTAGTGTCAGTGAAGTCTATTGTGTAAGTGAAGTGTGTTGGTGTCAGCGAAGTGGCTGTGCAAAGTATTTGAACAGTGAAATGGTTAGAAGTGTTAGTGAAATCAGGTAGAATCAGTGCAGTGAGTGAGTTGACAGCGAAATAAGTGTAGTGCCGAAAGGTACTTGTGCAGGTATGAACCTGTCACATTCGTGGGTCTTAGTTCGAACTTAGGGTTAAGATACAAATTAGATTTACTTTAAATGTTACTTTAAGTGACCATGCTTCATTTAATTTAGGATGCTCCTTGTTATTGTTATTATTATTATTATTATTATTATTATTAATTATTGTTTTTTATTAGTTGTGTTTATTATTAATTGTCATTATTGAGTGTAATTAGTTACCACTGCCACCGGGTATATACCTATTTGCAGTGTGAATAAATACACATTCATGTTTTATTGATTTATTTTTCAGTATCGTAAGCGCAAATTTTGTAATGTTGAGGAAGAAGATTACCCATCTCTCCTTCACAACCTCCACTACTACCCACTTGAAGGCAACATTAATTCTTATAGATGCTTCGTTACAATCGTAGCGCAGTGAGATGTCATTGACACGTTCAGGCTTGTTTTGCAAAATAAATGCGATAATATTTAGGGGGGGGGACATGAACCTATAAGTAGGCTACTTTTAAGTATTGAAATATTGGTGAAATTCAATATTTTTTTCCATGACAATGAATAAATCTCTGATCTTGAAATTTTATATGCTGAATATACGCTACTTTTGCAATTATATAGTATTTTCAGATTTAATTAAACTATTACCGTTACAGATTATTATAAATACAAATTGGCGCCCATAACTTTTCTTTATTTATTTAAATGGTTTCCCTGATGACTCAAATAGTTTTTAAAATATGGCAGTGAAAATATTCGTAGAATTGTATTTTATACTTAAGAGCAAACCTACCCAGAACTATTGGTTTAAAGCAGCCATGAATAATGGAGAAAATATATGAATCACCTATTTCCTAATTTATTCAATATTAACTTTTAACACAGTTTATTTTTAAAAACATATTTTTGATCTAATGAAATTTAAACAAAAATTAACTTTTAAATTGAAATTAAAATAAAAATATTTCTATTGAAGCTATTTCAAATATTCTAGGCCATTTGTTCATATGACATTCAGAAATAAATAGAAAAAGAATCACAGAGAAATACTAATATTTTGACGGGTCAGTTAAAAAGGAAAACAACTCAAAATTTCCAGATAACTATATTTTAAAGTTTTATGTTGTGAAAAATTCAATTAACATCGCTCTAATTGGAACTTATAGTATAATTAAAACATCATTAACAGAATTTGCAGTAGTTTTAATGATCCTTTGATTTTTCACAGCAAGATGAAACTTTAAAATGCAGTTTTCTCAAAACTTTAAAATTTTAGTTGCTTCCATTTTGAACTGGCCCGTCGATTTGTGGAAATTATTAGGATCAATTTTTAGTTGTTTCCGTTTTGAAATGGCTCGTCGATTTGTGGAAATTATCAGGGAAATGGCATTACAATGCACAAAATGGCAGTTGCCATTTTGAATTCCGTAACGGTAATAGGTATATTAAATCTGAAAATAATATTCAATTGCAGGAAAAAAACACGTATATTTAGCATATCAAATTTCAAAGTTACAGATTTATTCATTGCTGAGAAAAAAATATATTGAATTCAGCCAATTTTTTAGTACTTAAATGTATATTTCCCACCCTTAAAAACATGAGATTTTTGCAATGTGTAAAAGTATTACGAGATGGGACAAAATGCGTGAGATTCACTCCATTTATTATACAGTATTATTCAAGAGTAAATTTGTATCCATTTCCATAAAATTCCTTATATTAAGTTGTCTGAAACAAGGAATTAAACAGCAAATTATGTTCATGTGTCTAGAAGTTTAGTTAGAAACAAATTTATCGATGAAATCAATTACGCGAAAAATGTTGAATTTAGTATGAATTTACGGTAACTGTGAAAGCCGGGAGTAAGACGAGCTAATTTACTGAGGAAAAAATTGCAAATCGAATGGTTTGTTTCCAAAACGTGCTACTTTGCTCAAAAGTTCTTACATTCTGAGTCCAACGTTGAAGTAGTTTTTTGGGCAATTCCTGCTATTTTTCACTGAAAAATTCTATTTAAAACCATGACATCTTTTCCAAAACTTCTGTTTTTGTTTTTCAGGCCAAAACCTATTATCTTATATTTTAATTTGGAAATTATTGGTAAACTATTTTAAAATTGGTTCTTATATTTCAAACCCAGCAATTTTTCTTTTTCCTGTAAGAACAATTGAAAGTGAAATAGCAAGTTTTGTAAACAAACCATTCAATTGTCTGCCAAGATAATGGAGCTTCTCATATACGATTACAACAATGGCCCGTGTCAACTTCCGTTTCACAAGGCATTGCCAAACTAAGAGCCAAACGTCCACACCTGTGGAGTAACGGTCAGCGCGTCTGGCCGCGAAACCAGGTGGCCCGGGTTCGAATCCCGGTCGCGGCAAGTTACCTGGTTACCTGCTTTCGGTGCTGTACCCCGGACTCATTTCACCGACATTATCACCTTCATTTCATTCAGACGCTAAATAACCTAGATGTTGATACAGCGTCGTAAAATAACCCAATAAAATAAAAGAGCCAAACTATAAATAAATGTAACAATAATTGTATTCTGATAAAGACGAGACCAAGACTAATACTAACGAAACAAAACAAATAGGAACATTTGAATAAAATATAAGAAATAGAGCCAGTAAAATAAGAAGAGACTAATAATTAATAAATAAGGATATCAGACTTCGATGTAAAATTGAACAAATAATATACAGAGAAAAATTGAACAGGAATGAATGAATGAATGAATGAATGAATGAATGAATGAATGAAACTAGTACAGTTAAAATAACAAGATATAAGTAGTAAGATATACATAAAGCATTGGCCGACCAAGAAGAACATGGAAAGATTGCGACTTAAGGGTATATGTACGTGAACGACCATAAATATTATTAGGAAATGAATTGACAATTTGAAAAAAATTACAAGGTACCAGAACAAGACTTATTCGAACTTTAATATCTGATAAAAGTATTAAAAAAGGTTACTAATGATATTTTTCAAACCAGTTTTATCAAAGTATGAATAAAAGACAAAAAAAAAATCTGCAGTTACATCCTTTGGTAACCATAACATTGTTATGGTCTCTCTGACATCTTTAATATTTTTCCTGCATGTAATAAAAACTTATTTCTGAAAAGTAGACTACTCTCAGACATGTAGAGTTGTTTATTTTAATACACTTAATTTTTTATTTGTACTAATATAAAATATATCAAAATTTACATAATGTTTTGTGACAGAATTTTTCTATTTTCAAAGAAATGGGCATTATTGTAGTCTACCTTTTGCATAAATGCATATTAAATCAGTGTACAAAATTTCATAATTCTATTTATAATGGTTGCGGAGTTATGAAATAATATGTGTGAAAATTTTCAAATTTTGGAAAATTTAAAGTTAAAAGTTAATTCTAAAAAAAATGTTATTAGTTACTTTTTCATACTTTTATCAGATATTTAAATTCTAATAAGTCTTGTTGTGGTATCTTGTAATTTTTGTCCAATTGTGGTCGTTCACGTACATATACCCTTAAACTGTTTTTGAGGCAAAAATTGAAATTGAAATTTAGTTTTAAATACTGAAATGAAGTTAGAATAAGACATGACGTATACTACAGCGCAAGCTTGTTGAACGATGTTTTACTACCAAACAAAAGTGCTTTAAAATTATTAAGGTTATAATTTTGTATATCGAAGTAAAAATAATTCGGTAATTTTTCTCTAAAAACGTAATTACTACGAAGGAACTGCCGTAACTTTGTGAGTTTACGTAAACTGAAAGAAAGCGGATCTAACTTCGAACACGTGTTGAGCGGGATAAACATTCGCCTCTATGCATAGAAGAAACACGAGGAACAAGCGTAAGACCACAAGAGAAGCCTTACAACGTGGAAAGGAATTCTCGTTGACAACAGAGCTATAAATGACACGACACTAGAAAACCTTCCAAGATATATTTCTTATTTCCACATGACAACACAGGGAACTACATGGGTAGCTAAGCTAACACTGAAAAACTACATGGAATTCGGTAAGGGGTAACTAAGAGCATTCGTAACTCGCCAACAAACATCAAAACTGACTAGCATAATCACCCTGTGCTGGCTCGCTTACCTGAAGTAGTCGTGAACCTGGACGGCCGTTCCCCGCGCGCGGTTTCCAGGGTCTCAAGCTCCCCGCCTAGTTCCAAGCTTTCCCGCTAGAGTTGGCGCCGGTTCCGTGACAGAGCTGCGCGCCGGCTGAATCGTGAATGTTTTACAGTACGCTGCGAAACAGCTGTTCCAAACGATCGAATCGAACCAAGAAAAATTAAGAGTGCAATAAAAACTTTACTTAGCGTCGCATACCCCACATTATGCACTCGAATGCAATTTAAGGACAGAGACGGACTATTTTCCGCGATGATAAACGTGTCGAATAAAAGTGAAATACTGATATTGTGTTGTATTGTATTGTATTTATTAACATTCCATGGTATTCATACATTGCTTATAGCTAGAATATGGAACAAGTCAAAATAGTAATATGCGTTACAAGAGCGGTATGTTGATGTTTTCATGTTCGAGGAAAAGATTGAAAAAGCGAAACGTAGTTGAGCTTTTTCAATCTTTTCCTCGAACATGAAAACAAACATACCGCTCGTGTATCGTACATTATTTTGTGCGAAGATCGTTTATTACATACCTGAAAGAGGAATTTCTAATTAGTTGCAATTAAATCTTCATCTATAGAACAGGACGGGTAACATTAGTAGCAAAAGAACTAGCTAGATATAGAATAGACTTTGTGAGAGCACAGGAGGTTAGGTTAGATGGGAATGGCATATCACAAATAGGAGATTACTTGTTGTATTATGGGGAAGGAAACGATAATCACCAATTAGGAACAGGATTCTTTGTTCATAAAAGAATAAAATCAATAGAGTGTTAGTTGGGAGACCGGAGGGAAAAAGACCTTTAGGGAGGCCGAGACGTAGTTGGGAGGATAATATTAAAATGGATTTGAGGGAGGTGGGATATGATGATAGAGACTGGATTAATCTTGCACAGGATAGGGACCGATGGCGGGCTTATGTGAGGGCGGCAATGAACCTTCGGGTTCCTTAAAAGCCATTTGTAAGTAAGTAAGAAATCTCCATCTTGGTTTCTGTTCAATGATGGCAACTTTTAAAAACAAAAATATCTATCTTCAAATTGTTGCTATAAAATGTTTGCTGTGTTTACTATATTCCAGCAGGCCGTGATATCCGTCTTCCCCCCCCCCCCAGTCTATAAATGCGAACTTAAAACAAACGGTAAGGTTATGTAATGATTTATTTTTCATTTTAATATTTTAACAATATTATTTATATAACATATTTCAGTAATAACATCGGCATCTGGAATCTTGTTGATTTTTTCACGGCTTCCTTAATGTTACTTGCATTACAAATGCAGTAACTTTTGTGGTGTTGTAGAGTTTATTTAATTTTTGCAAATATTTAAAAACAATAATTAACAGTGCAATTTAGGTGATATTGCAGTAGTAAGTTTCCAATTTATAATTATTACTATGTTAAACGTCTCTAAAAATAATATGTTAAAAGCCTAAAGCAGTAAAATGAATATGGCGCTTAAGCGGTAAGAAGAGGGACATTGTTATGTGTGTTACGTTGGGAATACTGAATGTGGTATTTCACACTTACCGCGTATTGGTTTTGTGCGGAAAGCAAGCAAATACGCACGATCTCGCACAAAACTTAATACTATTATAATATCTTAATTCATAGTCACAGTCTAGATGAAATATATAGCTACAGATGAGATTTACAATATAGTCTACTAGTACAACACAAAGTTTTAGTATCAATTTCATGGAGTGTTATTGAATGTCATGAATTCACCTACAGAATAGAAGGCGTGAGAAATTAGGTACTTCTTCAATTTGGCTCTAAATAATTTTATGTTTTGAGTTTCATTTTTTATATCGATAGGGAGGCTGTTAAAAATTTTACTGCCATATAACGCACTCCTTTTTGATAGCACGATAGACTTGCCGATGGAGTATGAAAGTCATTTTTTTGACGTGTATTCATGCTATGAACTGTTGAATTAGTTACAAAGTTTTCACGATTACATACGAGGAAGATTTTTAATGAAAATATATACTGACAAGCCATGGGCATTATTTGTAGTTTTTTTAAAATAGTCCTACACGATTCCCTGGATTTGGCACCTACTATTGTTCTAATTACCCTTTTTTGTAATAGAAATACAAATCTAAAGACATAAAAGAGTCAGATAAATTAAAGTTAGCTTTAACAAACAAACCTTCCAAAACCCGAAGTGGAGTTCCTTAAACTTGTATCCATCTCTAGACAATCTTTTGGTGTCAGATTTCGTTCCCTAGTAGGTAATGACTAGCCCGCATATTTTGTAATACCTATTACCTCGCATATAACACTGGTCAACAGTGATTTTATTAAATTAAATTTTTCTGCTGTTTCTTATGGAATTTCATCTGCTGATTCCAAAAATGAAGTCAGAATTTTTCTATCACCCACCATTTTTTTTATCTAGAAAAAATGATTTATTTTTATTGCTATATATAGGCCATAACATACTAATTCAAAGAAAATATTTCAAATATTTCACTTTATTGCTTTAACAATTTACCTATAAATTTGGACCATTGTTGCCTGTGAACTCAGAATTATTCATAAAAAGAATTTTATTCCTCATAAGACTGAGGCCCGGTTTCTTCAACCTTTGTTAAATTATAACAGTGTGTTATTCCATTTTAACTGTAAACTTAACAGTTGAAGCATCTTCAACTACTGTTAGTACTAACAGTCTGTTAAAACCTATGTTAATTTAACTGCCCAATTTTATGCAGTTAAATCATTTAACTCTCTGTTAGCATAGAAGTATCCAATATGGCTGGTGCGTTAGATGCTGAACTTATATATCTGGATTATTTAGAAAATGATATCCATGAATACATAAACAGAGGGGATGATTTCTGTGATTTGACAGACCAGAAGGTATGGGCTATTTTCTGCCAAGCCTCACTTTTCGCTTTCAACTTAGATCCGTTTGTTTGTTTATTCTCATTAATGGGTTTATACTGCGAAATAATTTCCAGCAGAAGGTTTCTTTCGAACGAAGAGAAATTAGTCCCACGATTTCTTTTTGTTCCTGTGTTTTCCATTTCATAACAGCAATACCAATACACCGCTCCACTCTATTGTGATACAGACGAGAAAAGAAGCAGAAATCAAACCTGAGAGAATAGAAAGACTTCTATCCTCTCTGAATCAAACAACGGAAACAAGCGAGAATCGCAATTGTCAGAGTTCAGAAAACAGAAGTGAGCCTATACTTGTTTATAGGTTATGGTTAAACTCTAGAATCTCTGGTCCTAATAGAGAGTTAACAAACAGAATGTTAAAATGTGAAATGTAAAGTTGAAGAAACGCAATATTTTAACAGCAATTCATACTTTTAACTTACAGTTAATTAACGCTGTGTTATTGTGCATTTTAACGAAGGTTGAAGAAACCGGGCCTGAGAGAGTTAGTATTAATTCTCATTTCTCAGTTAAGTTGGCACTTACATTCATGAATCAAGTTTCATAACCCGTATTTTCTTTGTCCTAATTTTTTAAGTGTGGTAAAAGTATCTTATAAAGTGAAACATACTTCGAAATACTGTATAAATCACATAAACAATTTTTTGTTACGTTTGTTGTTAGTTCACTCTGAAAGAATACACAGGCGAATTTTTATTACACTAGTTAAAAGAGCTCACGAGTGTTATTTTTATTGCAAAATAGTTGAGGACAGGAACTGGGCACTTGAAATCTGAAGTGTTCATTATAATTCTATTAGCTAGTTAGCTAAAAGATTCCGCATACGCCTTTTCAGTTCCAATATTATGCCGGGAACCTAAGGATCATTCAATAGACTGTTACCAAATACTGTAGAATACTCTCTACAGTATTTGCTGTTACTTTCCAGGAACCACAGATCAGAAAATTCCAGAGAATGAGGTGTAATATATCTCTCAAAATAACTTCTTGGATTTTCATCAATTTTTTTCTTTCTTCAAAACCTTCGGGTAGTGAGCGACGAACGTGGGAAGCGTTTTTACCAGGATTTTTTTGAAATGGAAAGGTGCTACCGGGAGAAATGGAGCCCAAATATTCTGGCAGACCACTGCTGGACACTCAGAAGAGATGTTTCTCAAGCCAAGTATAGCTTAAAATCTATTTCACACACATTTTAGGTAATTAAATATGATTTTAGGTAAAATGTTACAAGGTATCAATACTAGAAAAGTTTGAAATACATTTCATACAATTATTCAAAAACCCTGGGTGATAGAAAATTCTTTAAAACAGATTTGAAATCAGCAAGAAAAAACTATAAGAATTACCCATTCTTTATCTTTTAACAAAAAAATGTGTTTAATTTTGTTGACCAGTGAATTACTGTGAAACTTCAAATTTATTATTAGCATTATTATTATTATTATTATTATTATTATTATTATTATTATTATTATTATTGCTACTACTGCGATCAAGTTTTGTAATGCTAATAGTATCACAGCAATTAATTTCTTTCACTCTATCACAGTGGTTGCCAAACTCCACGAAATGGCGGCGTAATAGAACTGCAACCCGCACACCACTATCAAAAGAGACGGGTTGAGTGGGTATTAGAGATGAAAAAAACTAACTGCCGCTCTGGCTCGTTGTGTTCGTTGCATTTGTCTTTCGAGTCTCGTCTCGTCATTCTCGTGCGCTTCGAGTCTTCCTCATTATTCTTGAGATAGCATTTGGTCGGCGTGGAAAGATTTCGTAACTTTGAACAACATACTATAAATGTTCGCGTAGGCTTCGCGGCTGGTGTACATGGTGTGTGGATAAGCTTCAGGGCTTCTACCGCGTTGTCTTGGTGTTACTGGCTGACGTTTCGACCGCTGCGTTGTGGCCATCTTCAGAGCAGTTGTTGCAACAACTGCTCTGAAGATGGCCACAACGCAGCGGTCGAAACGTCAGCCAGTAACACCAAGACAACGCGGTAGAAGCCCTGAAGCTTATCCACACACCATACAGTATAAATGTTTAAATGAGACAAAAAAAAAACAAAACAAAACAGTATCTTAGTTATCAAAATGTTCTGGTTCTATTATATATTACCTATGGTTATGTAAATTGAAAAAAAAAAAAACAATTCTCAAATAAATTTGCATTTCTAAGAAACATAAAACATAACGTTAATATCTTTTTACTTGAGATAGTACACTTGATCTCAAACATATGAAAAGAAAATTCCTAGCCTTTTAATAAGGGCCTAGTAATTAAATAAAGACTGCGGAACGGATTATTATACACTGAAATAATAATAATAATTAATAATTATTTATTTAATCTGGCAGAGCTAAGGGCAGTAGGCCTTCTTTTCCGCCTAGCCAGACTCTAATTCTAATTGAATACAACTGCTTACATAATTATTACATTAATATCTAGACCATAAAACAACATGAAAGTAAATAATGAAAGTTGGATAAGTAATGTTAGTGTGACATAATAAACATTGGTAAGAAATAGTTATAATAATGATAATAATAATAATAATAATGAGATAATTTAGATATTTATCTGTGATATATATATACCTATTAAACATTGAGAAACCTGAAACAGCTATTATTGTCAACAAGAATTGTTAGAAAAATATTTCGTTAGCCTATTCTTAAATTGGTTTGATGTCTGACAGTCCCTGATATTACTCGGTAGGGAATTCCAAAGCCGAGGAACAGCCACAGTGAAAGAAGATGAATATGAGGATGTTCGGTGGTACGGAATGGATAATATTGAGGAGTGTTGTGATCGTGTGTCTAGGTTATGATGGGTGGATAAATTTTGAAAACGAGACGCAAGATAGACAGGAGTGGAGAAATGCAATATGTGAAAGAGAAGGGAAAGACAGTGGATTTTCCTACGATCTTCTAGACGGAGCCAGGGCAACATTTCGAGGGATGGTGTTACGTGATCAGCCCGGCGAATATTGCAGACGAAACGGACGCACATATTATGAACACGTTGTAGTCTCTGCGCCGAAGTAACGCTTAGGTCAGTAAGCAGAATATCACAGTAATCGAAGTGGGGCATCACGAGTGTTTGCACTAACATTTTTTTTCATGGAAAAGGGTAGAAAATTCTTCAATCGCCTAAACGAGTGGATTAATGAGAATACTTTTTTGCAGGTTTCTGCAACTTGAATGTTCCAATTTAAACTTTTATCCATAAAAATACCTAGATTCTTTACTGATTCACTGAACGGAATTTCGGTGCCGTATATTTCAATTGGGGACAAATTTGGTATGGTAATAGTGCAAAAGTAGAGATGTTGTTTCAAATAGGCTACTTGATTGTTTATACATAGCCTATATAACAGTTGCCAAAGTAGATAAAAGTTCAGTCAGGTATAAACAACTGTGGCGATTCGAGGCTGCTTGACGTTCGGGACTTCGGGAGTTATCAATCTCGACGTCTCGAAACACGCACAAGCAGTCTTTACGTCAACGACGCGACGAATACAAGATTGTCGTGCGGGTTTTCGGCTTTGCGGGCGCTGTTAGTCTTGCTTTCTCGATCGTTGTTCATCTCTAGTGGGTATCTTCTCAGGTAATGCAGTGAATGACAGTGCAGTGACGGATTGTGACCGGAAATAAAAAATAATATAATATTCTTCTACTTATTAGCTACATACACTTTAGCCCTGTTAATTTTTCCCCCTCTTATTTGTTCAATATTACTATATCGCTAATAAAACAAAATATTTTTCTTATACCCCATGAAAGAGGACATTTACTTTGCATCAGCAGACTTAGAAAAACGTACCAGGCTGATCATGGAGTTACAAACTATACTACATAAGTCTAAAAAACGCTGAAGCATTTTACCTTGGCTAAGCTATTTTTTTTTAGAAAAAAAAAATGGTACATTTTTCCAGGCAACAAAATAGCTAGTTAAAAGTGCTATTTTTTTCATAGTCAGAGTTGTGATAATTGATTTGTACATTAACTAGTTTTAGCGTTTTAGTTCGTTTTATTCTTAAAATAAAAAAATCTGAAATATCATCCATAATACTGTATTGGAACAGTATTACTGAACATAAGCTCTTCTATCTATTTATGTAACAATGTTATCTTTATATTTTATATATAGTACATGGCATTGAATGTTGCCTCCATTTTATAAGACGACATAGGATACTTCTATATTTTTGTTTATTAAAGCAATATTCAATTTTGAAGTAAGAGCGTGGTAATTTTTATGACAAGAAGCATAACGAAGTCGTACATTTTTCCTATACGGTTCATTCAACATTTTAAAGCAAATTAAGCACCTAATATTGTCGCCATCAGCACGGTAGAAAAACTGTTCCTTCAATTCGTTTTCAAATTTACGATTTTGCAAATTTGTTTATGCTCGACCATGCCGAAATGTAGTAATTATACACCTGGTAGCAGTCCTTTAATGCATGTCATTAAAGTACACCTACTCATTAAAGTACAGGTGTTCAGCCAATGACAACTCAGCTTACAGGTGTTCAGCCAATGACAAGTCAGCTTTGTACTGTTATAAAACCGCAAATATCGATTATTCTCGGATATGCAATCGAAAGAGAATTAGCGAAAAGTCACGGAGGCTGGAAATCAAATACTGTCGCAGAAGGTTATGTTCTGTTACTATAATAATTAGCGTTAATTGTAAATAATATTCAAATAAATTCAATTTGTCATCTCGTTTTTCAATGTAGAATTCAATAATCAAGGTTATATCAAGTTTAACGGGATTACATCAAGGTCAATGACATTATTGTTCCTCGGATAAAATCAATACTTTCGCGTCTGCGCACATCTCACAATTCACGACCTAGAACAAGGTCACTTCCGATCTTGTCAGATACAAATAAAATGTATACATCTGAATAATTTCAAGTTAGAAATATGGTCGAGCATAAAAAGTCGTATGAAACTTGCCTATAATGGTAATTAAGACGCTCGTGTGAATATTATGAAACTCGCTTGCGCTCGTTTCATAAACAACCATACTTGCGTCTTAATTACTATCATTATAGGCTCGTTGCATAATGTACTATTTCTGTTTTGAAAGATACATTTCGAAACACAGTATCCAACATCACTGTTGCCTCTGACCAAAACATAATAAACCACATCGCGCAGAAAATTGTAATTATTTTGTTTACTTAATGTACCAAATTTTGCCAATAACTTGCACACGCCCAACAAATTACAAATTCTGCGAAAAGGCATTAATACATAACAGAAAACTAAGTTGTTAAATTATTATCTTACTTGACTACTTTCGACTAACAGCGCAGTCGAAACTAGTCAACTGGCTTCATGTGGGCGATTGACGAATTCAAATATCCGCCATTAAACAAAAATAATTAATTTCAAGCTGATTAAATGTAATTCTTGATAGTAGTTCATAAAACATTAAATTTGTAAAAATTCTCAGTTTTCTTACTATAAAATAAAAAGTACAGATTGTACGAAATTGTATCAAATTGTAGCAAAAAAAAAACAATTGTATGTACCAGCGCACAGACCATCTAAAATTCGTACAATTGCATCAAATGTGGCAACATTGTCCAACATACAGTATTACACATGTACGCCCGCTGCCGATATCTGCCAACTTATTTTCAACCAAGTGAAGGGGTTAAGATGAGGGTGGGGTATATTGTCATCGTTAGTCTTGAGTAGAGACAGGAGCATGTGTCGCGACACAGCTTTTGACGATCACCGCTCTATCATACAGGGTGAAAGGAGTATAACTGCATTAATTTTAATTAGTGATGAAGATTGTTGCATGGTAGTAGAAAGAAGGAAACAGGCAAAATTGAAATTCTTACAGGATCCAGTTGAGGAGAAGAGAGATAATTATTTCAATGAAAGACGGGAAGCAAGTCGTACACTTAGGAATAAAAAGAGAGGTTACTTGAAGGAAAAACTGAATGAGGTAGAAACAAATAGTAAGAATAAAAACATTCGAGATTTATATAAGGGTATAAAGGAATTTAAGAACGGATATCAGCCAAGGGTAAACGTGATCAAGGATGAGAATGGTGACTTGCTTGCAGACTCTCCATCAATCCTAAACAGATGGAAAAACTATTTTGCGCAACTACTAAATGTACATAGGCCAAATAGAAATGATCGGGACGAAATTGAAATACAAACTGCTGAGCCATTTATACCCGAACCCACGCTTTCAGAAGTCGAAATTGCGATAGAAAATCTGAAAAAGTACAAGTCTCCAGGTATCGATCAAATTCCAGCAGAATTAATACAAGAGGGTGGAAGTGCATTATATAGCGAAATTTATAAACTTGTACTTGCTATTTGGGAAAAGGAAATTGTACCAGAACAATGGAAGGAGTCCATAATTGTACCTATTTTTAAAAAGGGGGACAAAACCAACTGTGGTAACTTTCGAGGAATATCACTTTTGTTGACGTCGTACAAAATTTTGTCCAATATTCTTTTGAGGAGATTAACTCCGTAGGTAGATGAAATTATTGGGGATCATCAGTGCGGTTTTCGGCGTAATAGATCGACTATTGATCAGATTTTTTGTATTCGGCAGATAATGGAGAAAAAATGGGAGTATAAGGGTACAGTACATCAGTTATTCATAGATTTCAAAAAGGCTTATGACTCGGTTAAGAGGGAAGTATTATATGATATTCTTATTGAATTTGGTATTCCCAAGAAACTAGTTCGATTAATTAAAATGTGTCTCAGTGAAACATACAGCAGAGTCCGTATAGGTCAGTTTCTATCTGATGCTTTTCCAATTCACTGCGGGCTAAAGCAGGGAGATGCACTATCACCTTTACTTTTTAACTTCGCTTTAGAATATGCCATTAGGAAAGTTCAGGATAACAGGCAGGGTTTGGAATTGAACGGGCTACATCAGCTTCTTGTCTATGCAGATGACGTGAATATGTTAGGAGAAAATACACAAACGGTTAGGGAAAACACGGAAATTTTACTTGAAGCAAGTAAAGCGATCGGTTTGGAAGTAAATCCCGAAAAGACAAAGTATATGATTATGTCTCGTGACGGGAATATTGTACGAAATGGAAATATAAATATTGGAGATTTATCCTTCGAAGAGGTGGAAAAATTCAAATATCTTGGAGCAACAGTAACAAATATAAATGACACTCGGGAGGAAATTAAACGCAGAATAAATATGGGAAATGCGTGTTATTATTCGGTTGAGAAGCTCTTATCATCCAGTCTGCTGTCCAAAAATCTGAAAGTTAGAATTTATAAAACAGTTATATTACCGGTTCTTCTATATGGCTGTGAAACTTGGACTCTCACTCTGAGAGAGGAACATAGGTTAAGGGTGTTTGAGAATAAGGTGCTTAGGAAAATATTTGGAGCTAAGCGGGATGAAGTTACAGGAGAATGGAGAAAGTTACACAACACAGAACTGCACGCATTGTATTCTTCACCTGACATAATTAGGAACTTGAAATCCAGACGTTTGAGATGGGCAGGGCATGTAGCACGTATGGGCGAATCCAGAAATGCATATAGAGTGTTAGTTGGGAGACCGGAGGGAAAAAGACCTTTAGGGAGGCGGAGACGTAGATGGGAGGATAATATTAAAATGGATTTGAGGGAGGTGGGGTATGATGATAGAGACTGGCTTAATCTTGCACAGGATAGGGACCGATGGCGGGCTTATGTGAGGGCGGCAATGAACCTTCGGGTTCCTTAAAAGCCATTTGTAAGTAAGTAAGTATCAATAAAACTAGTAGATAAGTTCGAATAACCGTTCCTTTATCTATCATAATTATGGAGTTTTTGTTGAGAGTGAATACGTTGCAACAGCGCAATGCTTGTCTCCCCATTAATTAAAATAATAGGGACTCAGGATTAGTAAATTTTGGCATTGTTTAATTTATAGACTTCAGCTTTAGAATTCTACGAACAGAATGGCATAAGATTTGCTACTGCTAAATTACAACGTAAGGACGCAGATAAGCAGCGTACACTTGCCGAGCAACCCTTAAGTGCAGCGATGCCAGATTTCACAGAAGGTTCCGTCACACTGTAAACGAGTTTTTAATCCGTTAAGTTTGTACGTTATTACACAAATCAAGCGTTTTTCGAAGAAATGACAAAAAAATATTTTTTCAGCTTGTTCTTCGCGTTCATATCTTACCACTCGTACGTCTCAATATTAATAATTTTACCATAAATGCGAGTCAAACTTCAGACACACATTTTTTTTTCGGCTAAACCGTTATTCAAATATCAAAATAACATTTGACTTTTTGGTTACTTCTTCACTAACAACTTTGCACTCTTTTTTCGTATGTTAATAATCAACCACTGATATACAGTACATTTGATTTTGTGCCACTTCTTTGCATATTAATTTACTTTATTTTCAGTTTTGGAGTATGCCTTATTAAGTCCTTTGTATACCCCTAACGACAGTTCCTTTCACATCAGCCGCTAATTGGACTTTGTAGAAAGAACATCAATCAACAAAACGACTTATAGCTAATTTACTTGAACAAAAGACTGGGTAATTAGAAGAAAATGAGTAAGGATTATCAGATTAACGTATGACAAACTGCACCCTAGAATAACGCAGTCTTTATTTAATATTCCCAGAAAGAGTTAAAGCAAAGATTTTTAGGCGTAAAGGAATGACTCTCCTCGAATTCACAGCTTGCCTTGAAAGTACAATAAGACAAAGTCTTCAGCCGTATCGGTGAAATACAGAACTAAAATGTCTTAAGTCATTCTTGACAATCGCAGAGCGTATGGACATGAGATCTGCCAAATCGAAAAAATCGAAAAATCGAAAGAGAATTGGGAGGACAAATTTAAAAGGTACGCAAAACGCGTCCTTGCAAGGGATTGGGGGCTGTACAAAATTAAATATGTGAGCTCCAAGCCTGTTGGCCACTAGTCTCACTCCGGGTTACGCTGCTCCCCTGAGGGAGCTCTAGAAAATTTTGAAGGGGAAGCCGAAATTGGACGTAACCTCTTAGGTACCACATACGCGAGGGGGACTGAGATTTGATCAAGTGATCACGGAACGGGAAGAGGAAGAGCTGGCTGGTGTTTGCCGTTAGGATGGCAAGACGCTGTCATCTATTGTTCGATGACAAAGCATGTGAAGGCCGTCGGAAGAAGCGCCGTGAAATCTAAATCTGCAATTTGAGAGGTCCCTGTCCTTTCAATTGCGAATAATTGAGTGACCTCCTATATTTAATAGACAATTTATATAAGTTCTGAACTAGGGCATACTTCGTTTATAATAAAGAGAATATATATGGGGAAGGGCATATAGGTCCGTGGCCCATTTCTTATAGGGCTCATCCCGACATTTGTCTTACGCCTGAGGAAAACCACGGAATACCTTAGGCAGGATGAGTTGTCTCATATAAGAGACTAGCCAATTTGGCTATTATGTAGGAGGTGATTGTTGTCATGAGCCTTGTTGATTTGTCTCAATTCCGAGACCAGCCATTTGGCTATATGATGGCTCAATTGCGAAGAGGGGGGAGAGATGTAATGTTAATTAATTTAGAGTTATCTGCCAAATTTACGAGAGATACAATTCATGGGATGAAAATTTAGCAGGGGAAATCCTTCTCAGTAAGTTAATAACAGTTATTTGCAGGGGAAATCCTTCTCAGTAAGTTAATAACAGTTATTTGCTCTGAAGGACAAAGTATACCAAATACTGTATACAAGTATTGGTAAATGCGTACAATTTTATGAAAATATTTTCGTGAAAATATAATTATTATTATTGTGTTATTAATTTACTTTATGCTCCACCATGCCGAAATGTAGTAATTATACACCTGGTAGTAGCCCTTTAATGCACCTCATTAAAGTACACCTATTCATTATACGGTAGTTCAGTTGTTCAGCCAATGAGAAATCACCATTGTACCATTATAAAACCGCAAGTATCGATTATTCTCGGATATGCAATCGAAAGACAACTAGCGAAACGTCACGGAGGCTGGAAATCCAATACTGTCGCAGAAGGTTATGTTCTGTTACTATAATAATTAGCGTTAATTGTAAATAATATTCAAATAAATTCAATTTGTCATCTCGTTTTTCAATTCTAAATCAATTTCCAGGTTATATCAAGATTAATGTTCATGTTATTCTCTAGATTATATCAAGGTCAATGACATTCGTCCCTCGGAAAAAATCAATACTTTCGCGTCTGCGCACATCTCACAATTTAGAAGGTCAGTTCCGCTCCTCACTTAGATAACCATAACATGAATACTTATGAATAATTTCAAGTTAGAAATATGGTCGAGCATAAAAAGTCATATGAAACTTGCCTATAATGGTAATTAAGACGCTCGTATGAAAATTATGAAACTCGCTTGCGCTCGTTTCATAAACAAACATACTCGCGTCTTAATTACTACCATTATAGGCTCGTTGCATAATGTACTATTATATATGTGATTTTTCAGAAGATAGATTGAATATTTTAGAGCTATCAAAGAAACAATCTTGGCCAAAGAGGATTCAAGATTGAACTCTTTGCAGAAATTAATAAACTTTTTTGTAATAGTGCCTCTAGCACCCACTAATAACCCAATAATTTCAATGATTTGTAACTTACACATATGTAAATAATAAGGAACAGTTGAACCATAAATTTTATTCTTCTCATTGAAAATAATATTGATGTATTATCACCGGCAAACTGACAACAATCAATAAATTAGGAATTACACATCTTCTCTTAAACTTGCTCATGGATATAATTATTATTATTATTATTATTATTATTATTATTATTATTATTATTATTATAATCAAGATGCAATACAAGCAACTTAGTGGGACCAAGCGTTGAGCCGTAGTAGTAGTAGTAGTAGTAGTAGTAGTAGTAGTAATAGTAATAATATTAATAATAATAATAATAATTTTATATATAGTATCCTCTATCTAGGATTCTATCACCCCTCATCAGAAATCTTAATTCTCACCCTGAGTATGAAACATATGACGTCGGAAAATATTTGTCAATTTCTGCTGATACACCAATATGAAGAATTTGACCCACTTAGATACGACATCACCATCTTTAGCAATACAGTCAGTAGGCCTAACCAACTACCGGTACTACATCGATAGCAGTATCGATTGTAGCAATGATTGATTTCTGCGACTATCAATTGTAAGCAATAGAGTAATCTCTGCAATAGTACCAACGTGAAAATATTTTTAAAATCTAAACCCCAGCGATAAAATGACAAAAAATAACAGAAATTATTATACAGTATTTAACTATTACCCAGCGCCATATTCGAAATAAAGGAAGAAAATATTGTACAAGGAAATAAAAAACGTAAGGCCACATTAACGTCCATAAAACATAAGAATACGGGAAAAACGTACAACCTGGCAATCCTAAATAAATGTTTAATTAGAACTGGAAAGAAATAGGACAGTGGCCCTTAAAATTCGTATAATCCCAGCATTCGCCTGGAGAGATTTGGGAAACCACGAAAAACGCAATTTCAGGATAGCCGGCCCCTGGGATCGAATCCCGGACTTGCCGAATATAAAGCAGGAATGTTAACTATTACTACATCATGCTTGATTAATACTTCCTGTATAGCCTACACCAAGCATGTCAATTGATGCCCACAGGAGCAAGCGCGCGCTTTAATAGAGACCAGGAGAGCCTGAGCGCTTTACAGCGGAAAGGAAAGAGACAGACGAAAGAGGTAGTATATGCCGCTTGGTCGAGCTATATTCTGGGATGGCCAGCGCTGATTCAATAGATAAAGGGAAGAGAACTTATTAAAACTGCATTCATGTTAATTTTTTAATTTGCCTGAGAAGTATAGGTGCATTATAAGAAAGTAAGTTTTAATTTTAATGATTTTTTTATTCAAAAGAAATATTTTCTCAACTTTTCGTATAGAAAAGTGAAATTTTCAGGTATAGGCCTATTTATTTAGTAGCCTTACAGAATGTTTTCGTAAATCTTATATACCATATATATGTATTACTGAAAATAGTGTATTGAAAAGTTTGGAAATATTCGCATGGAAATTGTTTGTAAGGAAATGAATTAACAAAGCAACTACTGTTACATCATAAGCAAAAGATGCGTGCCCATGTGTTGTACAAATGTCAGCTCTATAGCTTCAGCAGATTTCGAGAAAATAATTTAATATTCTGATGATAAGAAGTTGCTCACAAATATCACCTTAAAAGCATAATGCGATAAGAGTTTTGTTATGTAATATTAGTTACACTTAAAACAGATACAGTGCCTAGGTAACTTTGCTTTGTACTGTAATATTGTTTTGATTTGTTTATTGATTACTTTTGTAAGGCTACTCAATCTCTTTCTTTGGGATATCACTTTCTTTATGAATGATGTGTTTCATCCACTTAATACAGTATAATATTATACTACTATGGAATTTAAGTGAATATTCCTTCTTAACTCTCTATTATATTATTAAGATTTAAAACACAATTGCAATATTAAGAAATCAGTATTAGTACTTTTGTTTTACAGACAATATAGCAGGGGCGTATTTTGCGGGCTACCGGGGCTACCGGCGGTAGCCCAAGGAAATTACAAAAGAAAAAGTTTATAATATAACATAATGTAATAATTTTGCATTATTAGTTTTACCATAGTAATTAAAATTAAAGTAATTGTTAGATATATTTTGTGTAATAATAGGGTCAGCGGTAGCCCAAACCCTTTAACCAGTATACGCCACTGCAATATAGATAATATTAAACAGAAAGAAGGCATATAAAAATGACATAAAATTTCACGTTCCGTTTGAAGTTTGTGTATCACTGTTTTCTTAATCCAACAGGTCGCTTATTCATATACACAACCCTTCCTTTTTCCATACTTAGCGCTTGTTGCCCGCGCACGACGTCAAGGTCAGAAAAATGCGCTTGCTTTGACATCACTGGCCCACACAGTGAAATGAGAACGTAAAAGAAAAATCTACTTTCTTACGTTTTAAACGTCTTCTTAACATGTAGGTCGGAACTTTGACCGATTTTACTCTGCGCATGATTTTCTAAAGAACAGTATTCTCGATTAAACGACAACCTAAGTGTTGAATAATTTCGAGGGAAAAATTGTTCCGGAGCCGGGTATCGAACCCGGGACCTTTGGTTTAACGTACCAATTCAAATCAACTTTACAGGGAGTTATACCTGAAATCTTGATTTGCATAATACACGTCACTGTTCGTTAACAGAAAACCACAATTTAAGTCACACGGAGTTAGTGTGCACTCGAAGTTGGTTGCTTGACGGTTGTCAGCCCACTTTGAGGTCTGTGGATATAGAGGGAAAAATTGGATCGGTGTCGGTTAGAGTTCCCGAGTAGCTCAGTGGTCGAGCGTTTGGTACGTTAAACCAAAGGTCCCGGGTTCGATACCCGGCTCCGGAACAATTTTTCCCTCGAAATTATTCAAATCAACTTTACAGGGAGTTATACCTGAAATCTTGATTTGCATAATACACGTCACTGTTCGTTAACAGAAAACCACAATTTAAGTCACACGGAGTTAGTGTGCACTCGAAGTTGGTTGCTTGACGGTTGTCAGCCCACTTTGAGGTCTGTGGATATAGAGGGAAAAATTAGATCGGTGTCGGTTAGAGTTCCCGAGTAGCTCAGTGGTAGAGCGTTGGTACGTTAAACCAAAGGTCCCGGGTTCGATACCCGGCTCCGGAACAATTTTTCCCTCGAAATTATTCAAATCAACTTTACAGGGAGTTATACCTGAAATCTTGATTTGCATAATACACGTCACTGTTCGTTAACAGAAAACCACAATTTAAGTCACACGGAGTTAGTGTGCACTCGAAGTTGGTTGCTTGACGGTTGTCAGCCCACTTTGAGGTCTGTGGATATAGAGGGAAAAATTAGATCGGTGTCGGTTAGAGTTCCCGAGTAGCTCAGTGGTAGAGCGTTGGTACGTTAAACCAAAGGTCCCGGGTTCGATACCCGGCTCCGGAACAATTTTTCCCTCGAAATTATTCAAATCAACTTTACAGGGAGTTATACCTGAAATCTTGATTTGCATAATACACGTCACTGTTCGTTAACAGAAAACCACAATTTAAGTCACACGGAGTTAGTGTGCACTCGAAGTTGGTTGCTTGACGGTTGTCAGCCCACTTTGAGGTCTGTGGATATAGAGGGAAAAATTAGATCGGTGTCGGTTAGAGTTCCCGAGTAGCTCAGTGGTAGAGCGTTGGTACGTTAAACTAAAGGTCACGGGTTCGATACCCGGCTCCGGAACAATTTTTCCCTCGAAATTATTCAAATCAACTTTACAGGGAGTTATACCTGAAATCTTGATTTGCATAATACACGTCACTGTTCGTTAACAGAAAACCACAATTTAAGTCACACGGAGTTAGTGTGCACTCGAAGTTGGTTGCTTGACGGTTGTCAGCCCACTTTGAGGTCTGTGGATATAGAGGGAAAAATTAGATCGGTGTCGGTTAGAGTTCCCGAGTAGCTCAGTGGTAGAGCGTTGGTACGTTAAACCAAAGGTCCCGGGTTCGATACCCGGCTCCGGAACAATTTTTCCCTCGAAATTATTCAAATCAACTTTACAGGGAGTTATACCTGAAATCTTGATTTGCAACCTAGGTGTTGTTCTTGTGTACCTAATAGTGGAACTATATGATATCGCCATTCTAATCTATGTTCACGGATGAATGGATGGTTTTAGCTCAATAATGTTCAATAGCAAAATTGTTTTCACAAACACGCGTCACTTGTCACTCGGCTCGCGTTGTTGGTGAAGACCGCGGGATGTTCGTTCTCCTTTACTAATTGATCACATTTATTCCCAAGTTAAATAAAACATATCAGCACCGTAGTTTAATAATAATTCAATACTTTTATTAATAAAATCGGATCGGAATGTTTCAACAAAATCAAAACTGAACATAGCCCCACCAATAACCTTGTTACAGCACACATATTACCCTAACATGCTTTGCGATATCGGTTCTAAAACGAGCTAATTAATTGCTGCCACATTCTATTTATTCACCATTTATGTTCGTCGTTGTGTCTAAAATTAAAATCTGTAAATTGCTGTCATCAAATAACAAGAGCATTGAAAATCTGCTGATATGATTTATACACAAATTTGAGCATCTGTCCACGTAATTCCATATTATGGTGTCATAACCCATCGCAAAATCACGGCACGAAAACAAACAAGCCCTTAATGCAGTGTACAAGTAATTGTATTTATATGGTCGCACTGGGCCGGCATGTTTATCCATGTTTATTCAACTTAAAGGGAATAAGTCGATAATACGTCGCTCTGCGAACAACGGACGCTTCGAGTGATCGACTGATATTTCCGAGGGTTTAGAACAGGCACGGGCATAACGGAGGGGAGGTAAACGTGATCCAGTTCACCCCTTGCAAAAATATTTCAGACGTGTTTACGTCACATGAACTTGGTTTCAGTAGCGGCCGGTGATCGAAATCCTCGGTGAGGCCAGATGCAACTAGTTTAAGTGCCTCCGATAGGAAATATTTATTTATGATATTAATTATTGTTATATTATTAATATCATGATTACTGTATTATTATTATTATTATTAGTCTATTATTATTACTCTACTACTGATGAAAAATAATGTCACTCACTAAATAAGCTGTTATGCTGTGAGTTTCAGTGATTGTTTCAGTGTGATGAAGCAAAACCCATATTATGTGTTGAAAATCCCCTCCTTTCTGTTCTTTTTATTTTCTTGCCTTGACAGCAACAAACAAGGCCAACAGAGAAGTTTATTTTACACCACATTACCACTTAACCATTTATGTTGCCCATACCAGGATGCAATAGAAACTCGCGTTTCAAGATTATCTGTAAGAAAAATTGTCAGCGATGTCGTAGATATCTCGGTAGACTCTCTCTTTATTTAAAACTTCCTTTCTTTCAATATTATTTCTTCTTGAAAAAAGGACACTTTAAGAATGAATTAACTACACCAGCATTATTTCTCGTATTTGTTTCTGTTTATATTTTCCGGAAATACATAACAACATTGACCCAGATTCACTACTGTACTACGAATTACAATAGTACAACACCCTCGCTTAAGTCATAAACTGAGACAAAGCTGGAATTTGTGTTATTTATGACCTATTTAGGAAGACAAGTCACCATTGCTATTCCCACCCCACTCTACCCTTGAGGCCGGCCCATGGATGGAGGAGTGAAACCTGACCAGGCCACGAGGCCAGACGAATTGTGCCTCGGCTACAACGTTTTAAGCGCAAGCTCAAACCCCGCGAAAATACAGGAAATTCAGAAGACAGACCCGGCACGAACGATTCTGGCCTCAGGAACAAATTTTACTGCAAAACAGGTCTATATACATCACAAGCAAGACCCGGCACGAGCGATTCTGCCCTCAGGAGTAATTTTTACTGCAAAACAGGTCTATATACATCACAAAGTTTTAAAATGCTTCTACAGCGATGCTTCATTCAAATAGCTAATACATTATATAAAAACACAAAATTTTATTTCTGTTAAGCCAAGTGACTGAGGCCCGGCCTCACTTGCCTCAGTCAATCAGCCGCCACTGCTTGGTTTTCTCTTCCGCCTAGGGATGTACAAAACTAATTGTAGCATGCATTATACAGTGTCCCATTTATCTTGTGAACCTATTATAACTTTTTTTTTTTGGATAGGTATTGGAATTCGTGTTTTTGAGAGTCATGTTAGAACGAGGGGCTAACATGAGTGTGGAGATTTGGTGCATGTAACTACATTATGGTACAAGATACACGTGACGTCATCAATTTTTCAAATAGCACTACATACTTTAATCATGTTACATTTATTATACACATTAAGACGAGTTCAAAAATGTATCACAATGTCACCTTCTCAATCAATAACAACAAAATGAAAAATGAATGCCATCAGAATGTGCCGTTTGTTGTGGTGCCCCATTTATCTTGTGCATTAACTTACACAAAACGAAGGACGACTGACGTCCGCACACGTCGTGTGTTGTGTGTTTGCTGT
The DNA here is from genome assembly GCF_040183065.1 of Periplaneta americana. Classification (NCBI taxonomy): domain Eukaryota; kingdom Metazoa; phylum Arthropoda; class Insecta; order Blattodea; family Blattidae; genus Periplaneta; species Periplaneta americana. Next base: position 145,362,107 of record NC_091128.1, read on the forward strand.
CTTAACATGTAAACAAACCACAACTGTCGACGTCACAATCCACGTACAGTGGCCTGCACGTTCTCCGGACTTGTCGCCACTCGACTTCTTCCTGTGGGGAACTGTAAAGGACAGTGTATACCAGAACATTCTGACAACACCAGACGACATGCAGCAATGCATTCCATAGGCTTGTGTGTCCATTCAGCCATCAAACGTCTTCGAATGTGTATTAATGTGAATGGTCACCATTTGGGACATCTTCTCTGACTCTCAAAGCATAACATTATCACATTGGAAGTACGATTTTGTTTAGTTTTGTTGTTATTATTGATTAGAAAGGTGACATTGTGATACATTTTTAAACTCGTCTTAATGTGTGTAATCAATGTAACATGATTAAAGTATGAAGTACTATTTGAAAAATTAATAACGTCACGTGTATCATATGCCATAATGTAGTTACATGCACCAAATCCCCACAGTCAAGTTAGCCCCTCGTTCTAACATAACACTCAAAACCAAAATTCCAATACCTATCCAAACACAAAAGTTATAATTGGTGCACAAGATAAATGGGACACCCTGTATTAAATATTTCAAATCAAGTCAAATACGTAATATAGGCATTCATATCGTCACTATGGCTTAGCACTCATAAATAATCACTACGAAACGAATTTGAGACACCAAAACATTGCCTGGAGTCGGCTACAGGTTTATGGAACACAGGATGAAGGACGACGTTAGTTGTTTACTTTACTGATGTACGTACCTTGAGGTTCGTATGCAAAATGAAAGATCTTACGTGAAGGGAGCTCTGTTCATTCGAAGTTTAATGGATGCGAATCACTATCAACAGTGACACATGCTTTCTCTTCATGTGCACTGCGGAGAGATTTGGGATTTAACTCAGGTATATTGGTGCACAATTTAGTGATTAGAAGTTGTGCACCGCCATCTCTCCTAGTCCCGAGGTAGAAATTTGACATGAACATTTCTAACCCCGCCGGGAATCGAACCCGGGCCGGCTAGTCTGGAGGCTGACGTTCTACCACAGAGTTAACTCGGCGGACTCATTAGTGTTACTATTGTTATTATTAGGTAGTTACTAATACTGTTGTCCTATTATAGTAATACTTGTGCTGAACTATTGTTAAATTCAATTCAATTTATTTGGCCATTAGACATACAGTTTTAGGCTTCGTCAGAATACATTGAAAAACATATAAATACATTTTAAAAAACACTAATAACAGAAACAGTAAAATTTAAGTAATACAATGAAAACATGAAATAATTTGAAAATTTTAAATTGAAGAAAGCTAACTAAATTGCAGTTAAACTTATTTATTAAAATACAATTTCATACAAATTTGTGTTGAAAAACTCAGCAAAAGAATACAAAGGATTATTTAATAACCAATTGTAAAATCTAGTTTTGAAACTATTGATTGGTAATTTATAATATTGACTTGGGAGTTTATTATATAATTTCATCCCCATAATTAAAAAGGTTGTGTTGCTCTTGTGTAATCTACAATATGGAATATTAATTTGTTCACTATTTCTAATTTCATGATCATGTATATTGGCCACTAATGAGTAATTGTCGATATTTTGTTGAGTGTCGAGTGTAAAGTACTAGATCACACACACACACACACACACACACACACACACACACACACACACACACACACACACACATATATATATATATATATATATATATATATATATATATATATATATATATATATATACAAATTTATGATTGTTAAAATTGTTCGATACCCGGCTCCGGAACAATTTTTCCCTCGAAATTATTCAAATCAACTGAAATCTTGATTTGCATAATACACGTCACTGTTCGTTAACAGAAACCACAATTTAAGTCACACGGAGTTAGTGTGCACTCGAAGTTGGTTGCTTGACGGTTGTCAGCCCACTTTGAGGTCTGTGGATATAGAGGGAAAAATTGGATCGGTGTCGGTTAGAGTTACCGGGTAGCTCAGTGGTAGAGCGTTGGTACGTTAAACCAAAGGTCCCGGGTTCGATACCCGGCTCCGGAACAATTTTTCCCTCGAAATTATTCAAATCAACTTTACAGGGAGTTATACCTGAAATCTTGATTTGCATAATACACGTCACTGTTCGTTAACAGAAAACTACAATTTAAGTCACACGGAGTTAGTGTGCACTCGAAGTTGGTTGCTTGACGGTTGTCAGCCCACTTTGAGGTCTGTGGATATAGAGGGAAAAATTGGATCGGTGTCGGTTAGAGTTCCCGGGTAGCTCAGTGGTAGAGCGTTGGTACGTTAAACCAAAGGTCCCGGGTTCGATATCCGGCTCCGGAACAATTTTTCCCTCGAAATTATTCAAATTATTCAAAATCAGTGATTGTCTGAAAAGTGGCCGACAATGTTCCAGAGAGTTTGATTTACATAAAATTCTAATGGCCTTCTTTTGTAAAATCAAGACGCTTCCAATTTTGGTTCCATTTCCCCAGAAAATTAGGGCGTATCGAATTATCGACTGAAAGAAAGAAAAGTAGGCACATCTTAAATAATTTTGAGAAACGCAAGTCGTTAACTTCTTTAGCAAATATAAAACTCTTGGTAGCTTTGTGCATATGTATTCGATGTGCTTATCCCATGTTAAACTGGAGTCTATAAAAAGTCTCAGAAATTTTGTGTAGTTGAGTCTGTTGTCATTATTTATTAGATAGTTTAGGCTGAAAGTTAAGTTGATAGTTTTTTCTTGATTAAGCAAGAAACCATTAGATTCAAACCATAAAGCCATCTGTGATAGAGTGTCGTTGCTGAGAGAATGTAATTGATTTAGAGCAGAGGAAGAACATATTAATATAAAAAATAAATATTATTATTATTATTAATATTATCATTATTATTATTATTAATATTATTATTATTATTAATATTATTATTATTAATATTATTATTATTATTATTAATATTATTATTATTAATATTATCATTATTATTATTAATATTATCATTATTATTATTATTATTATTATTAATAATATTATTATTATTAATATTATCATTATTATTATTATTATTATTATTATTATTAATATTATTATTAATATTATCATTATTATTATTAATATTATCATTATTATTATTAACATTATTATTATTATTAATATCATTATTATTATTATTATTATTAATATTATTATTATTAATATTATTATTATTAATATTATTATTATTATTAATATTATTATTATCATTATTATTATTATTAATATTATTATTATTATTATTAATATTATTATTATTAATATTATCATTATTATTATTATTATTATTATAATTAATATTATTATTATTATTAATATTATTATTATTATTATGATTATTATTATTATTATTATTATTATTATTATTATTATTATTATTATTATTATGTAAACAGATTCTGAGTCGTTCAAATAGTCGTCGTCACTATTAATTGTACAGTTCCTAATCAGATAATTAAGTAGTATAATGGGAAGTCCCAGGATAATAACAAAATCGAAGCACAGTATAAAACGAACACGTCGACTCGTTGCTACAAATCCCAAAGCATATTAGCAGTTTAATGCGTGCGAATAACCTCGCGTGAGGGAATGAGGTAAAAGCAGGCACAGAAATCTATTTAATTTCCTTTCCCATATATACTAAAAAGACCAGGAGTGGCCAACGCTCTTGAAATATATTATTACAACGGATATTACTTTTTGAAAATAATTAAATTTCAACAAAGATTTATTCAGTAGCCTACATGCAGTAGAAACATCAACAAACACATTGAAAGAGAAACAGAAAATGTAGTGGTAGGAAACGTTGTAGCAGTATTTGAAAATAGTGGCAGTGGGCCTAGTCTAAGTGGTAGAAATGATGAAAAAGTAGTGACAGTAGTATGAACGATAGTGACAGTAGTAGAAGCGAAATTGGAATTAGTAGAAACAACGGTATCAATACTGGAAACAGTAACCGAGGGATGTCAAAGCGTCTGCACTGCGTGCTCTCAAGAACGCGCACATTTCCATAAGAGCGATGATGGCTTTTGGTATGACTTGCATATACGAATCTCTGATAGATTAGATTAGGTTAGTTTAGACTTTTGGTATGCCTTGCATATACGAATCTCTGATAGGTTAGGTTGGGTTAGTTTAGGCTTTTGGTATGCCTTGCATATACGAATCCCTGACAGATTAGATTAGGTTAATTTAGACTTTTGGTATGCCTTGCATATAGGATAAACATTGGTAATTTCGTGATAATTTCATGAAAACTAATTTAAAATGCAAATGTGTAAATATATCCTTATTCCGATTCTTTCATCTAAAAGACGATAATTTGCTGTACAAATCTGGAGACATGAAAGATTGGATACGTTCTTGAATATGTGCCAAAAATCACTTTTACAACTTAAGCTGAAAGGTTGGTTATTTCGTGATAACCTTGGTAATTTCGTGATACTGCATTGATAATTTCGTGAGAGGTAGAATAATTGTGAAAAAATTCATTAAATTCAAATGAAATTCTCATTTATTGTTACAAGACTTCAAACATAGTAACTCCGTCTAATATTCAAAGCAAGAAAACATAGAAATACATAACAACACATAATAAGAATGAAATCAAAGTAAAAATTAAAATTGAAAAGGGATCTTTGCCCTGAAAGGATGAACACTTTTATTACGGACTTTACTATAGCCTATATTGCTATGGTAACTCCAAAAGTAATGCCTAACATTTGTTTAAAAATTATATTTTTATCCTACAGCTTTGCTATTTTCACAGAATGTAGATGCATCCTTAAGGGACAAAATGTCACTTTTCCATATAATCCCTGTCCCTTTCAACTGCCTTACGTAACCTAGGAACGAGGGCCTGTAGACCAGCACGGTAAAAGTCTGGACCAACACGTATGAGCCACTCTTTAGCAGCGTGCACAAGGGAGTCATCTTCTAACTTCCTTCCGCGAAGGGATTCTTCAGTTTACCAAAGAGATGGTAATCGCACGGTGCCAGTTCAGGACTGTAATGCGAGTGTTTCAGTGTTGTCTATCCGAATTTTCTGATCTGGTCTGTGGTCTTGTGACTGACATATGGCTGTGCGTTGTCGTACAATAGCAGAACATCCTGCTTCTCCCGATATCGTCGAACACGACTCAGTCGAACTTGAAGTTTCTTGAGAGTTGCAACATACCCGTCAGAATTAATGGTGGTTCCGTGTAGCATGATGTCCACAAGCAAGAGTCCTTCTGAATCGAAAAACACAGTAACCATAACTTTTCCTGCCGAAGGTGTACTTTTGAATTTCTATTTCTTTGGTGAATTTGCATGATGCCACTCCATTGTCTGCCTCTGTCTCCGGTCCAAAATGGTGGAGCTATGTTCCGTCTTCTGTCACAATTCTTGCAAGTCATTCAGCACTTATCATTGACACTTAGCATGATAACAAATCAAACAGAAGCTACACTGAACCCATTGCGTCTCCGTTTTCTTTTTTGTTATCACATCTTGTCTTCAGATTTCTAAAATTCCTATTGTAATACATTTTATACTATTTTAAAAATTGTAACACTTAATGCTCAACAAAATTTCGCCTCAAACAGCTAAGATTTCTATAGCAAAGCTAAGCCTATATGGCGATTACAGATGTTTCTAAAATTCCAAAAACATTTCCTAAAATTTCATGAAGATACAATAAATCTTTGTACCAAATATCATATGCTTACCTTTAGTAATAAGCCTGTAATGTAATTACAAACATCCACAAAATTTGTATGCCTGAGAAATCGACGCAAACTTGCTCTCTCCAAACATAAAAGCTCACTGAAGCAACTACAATAGTCACACAAAGCTTAGCTGTATGTTTCTGGAAACTGGACAACATATGCAATCCCTTGGCGGAAATTTGGATCTCGTAACACCATTGATTAGTTCACAAAAGAGCAAAGAAAAAGTATCACGAAATAACCACTGCCACGAAATTACCAATGTTTACCCTACGAATCTCTGACAGGTTAGGTTAGGTTAATTTACACTTTTGGTATGCCTTCCATATACGAATCTCTGACAGGTTAGGTTAGGTTAGTTTAGGCTTTTGGTATGACTTGCATATACGAATCTCTGATAGGTTAGGTTAGTTTAGGCTTTTGGTATGACTTGCATGTACGAATCTCTGACAGGTTAGGTTAGGTTAGTTTAGGCTTTTGGTATGACTTGCATATACGATTCTCTGACAGATTAGATTTGGTTAATTTAGGCTTTTGGTATGCCTTGCATATACGAATCTCTGAGAGGTTAGGTTAGGTTAGTTTAGACTTTTGGTATGACTTGCATATACGAATCTCTGACAGATTAGATTAGGTTAATTTAGACTTTTGGTATGCCTTGCATATACGAATCTCTGACAGGTTAGGTTAGGTTAGTTTAGGCTTTTGGTATGACTTGCATATACGAATCTCTGACAGATTAGATTAGGTTAATTTAGACTTTTGGTATGCCTTGAACATACGAATCTCTGACAGATTAGATTAGGTTAATTTAGAATTTTGATATGCCTTGCATATATATGTTAGGTTAGGTTAGCTTAGGGTTTTGGTATGACTTGCATATACAAATCTCTGATAGGGTAGGTTAGGTTAGTTTAGGCTTTTGGTATACCTTGCATATACGAATCTCTGACAGGTTAGGTTAGTTTAGGCTTTTGGTATGACTTGCATATATGAATCACTGACAGGTTAGATTAGGTTAGTTTAGTCTTTCGGTATACCTTGCATATACGAATCTCTGGCAGGTTAGGTTAGTTTAGGCTTTTGGTATGCCTTGCATATACGAATCTCTGACAGGTTAGGTTAGGTTAGTTTAGGCTTTTGGTATGACTTGCATATACGAATCTCTGACAGGTTAGATAAGGTTTGTTTAGTCTTTTGGTATGCCTTGCATATACGAATCTCTGACGAGTTAGGTTAGGTTAGGTTAGTTTAGGCTTTTGATATGTCTTGCATATAGCATATATAGCATTTCACGTTCATTTTGAAGTGTTCTACCCACAGAACAACAAAATAAGAGAAGTGCACGGCGCGTGTTACAACAGGAAAGCAGAAAAAAAATGGTGCACTCCTGGTGGTCTGGCTGTGAAGCTTAACATTTGAAAATTTGAGCGCGATTTTGATGGTTTTGTTGATCAAATTATAAAGATTGTTAAAGATGAATGTTAGTATTTTTATGTGTTTATGTTATTTAATTAAGATAATGAGTAAAAATTTCAACGGAACAAGTATAAAAAAATATTGTGATGAAGTTTTCACTTATTTTCTTAATTACATAACATAAACATACAAATTATTCATAACATAGTCGTCAGGCTCTCGTCTATTTTGTTGTTCTGTGTGGCTTTCTGTTGCCTAGAGATATATCGCGTATAGAAGGTATTTCCTACTAGCAGCCAATCACAAAATTCCATTGAAACATTTAGCGCTTCTGGTGATCAGGCACAAAACAACGGCCTGCACAGTCTTGCTACCGGAAACTCCTCTCTCAGTTTCACCCCACTAGTTCTACCTCTTTATTTCACGTGTTAAATAATCACTTTTACGTTACCTACACATCGATCAATTTTTCCATTTTTACCTATTTTCTAATACGTTTTCAAGTCAACTCACGTCCTATAATAATTCTTCACATTCCAAAACTACCTTCCTTCTGAAAATTATACCATTTATCCACTCTTTTGGCCAAAAAATATCTTTAGTATCGCGTACTAAAGAAAACTAGCGATGATTGTACGATATCTTGCTAAAAAGTGAACCTTGTTGGATTTGTATTGCTTTCAGTATGATCTTGTAATACAGGTGCTTAGACATCCCACAGTAACCGACTAACCGATACTATACGGAAAATAGCGCTCTGTTTTCGCGAAATAGCAACCATCAACAGTAGCAGTATAGATAACTGAATAATAATAACAATAATAATAATAACAACAATAATATTTAATATTATTACGACAGATTTATTAGCGATTACGACAGTTTATTATGTATTTATTTATTTATTTACGTACCGGTATTTGTTTATTTACTTATTTACGTAGGGCCTATTTACTTATTTATTTATTTACTTATTTATTTATTTTTTTATTTATTTATTTACGTATTTATTTATTTAAATATTTACTTATTTATTTACGTATTTATTTATATATTTATTTACGTATTTGTTTATTTATTTATTTACGTATTTACTTCTTTATTTATGTATTTATTTATTTATTTATTTATTTACGTATTTGTTTATTGATTTATTTACGTATATATTTATTTATTTACGTATTTACTTATTTATTTACGTATTTGTTTATTTATTTATTTACGTATTTACTTATTTATTAACGTATTTATTTATATATTTATTTACGTATTTGTTTATTTATTTATTTACGTATTTACTTCCTTATTTATTTATTTATTTATTTATTTATTTATTTATTTATTTATTTATTTATTTATTTACGTATTTATTTATTTAAATATTTAATTATTTATTTACGTATTTATTTATATATTTATTTACGTATTTGTTTATTTATTTATTTACGTATTTACTTCCTTATTTATTTATTTATTTATTTATTTATTTATTTATTTATTTATTTATTTATTTATTTATTTATTTATTTATTTATCCAAGTACGTATGATATTTCAGTGCAGGAATTCTGCATTACCATATGATGAAGGATGATTGGAGCAGAGAAAAATTCTCTCCGGCACCGGGACTCGAACCTGGATTTTCAGCTATACGTGCTGACACTTTAGCCACTAAGCCACACCGGATTCCAATTCCGATGCCGGATTGAATCCTCTCAGTTTAAGTTCCACCTTTTAGTTTCCCTTTAGTGACCAACCCTCATGCACTGTGTCACAGATGTGTGACAGTGCCACAATGTCCAACACACTAATGTGCAGAGGTGCTGTCATTACGAGTGACTAAGTGGCCGGGATCCGACGGAATGAGCGCCGTCTTAAACCAATAGAAGTAATTATTTACGCATATCATATTATTGTGATTTACCGGAATACGCATGATATTTCAGTTCAGGAATTCTGTATTACCATATGATGAAGGATGGGTGGAGAAAAATTCTTTCCGGCATCGGGACTGGAACCCGGTATTTCAGCTATACGTGCTGACGCTTTATCCACTAAGCCACACCGGATTCCAGTTCTGAAAAGGAAATTTTCTTATATCTAAGAAAATACCAAGACACTTATTCCCTCGATCTTGCTCTCCAATAATTATTTTTGCAATAACTTTCAATAGCCTATTGCATTATCTGTAACTTACTAATTTTATTACGGAAACCAAATTGCTTATCACTTAAATTATTAATAATTTTCTAAATACTTAAGTGTTAGTAGTAATTCTAGTTACAGTATTAATACTGAAAATAGTACTTACTTATTTACTGGCTTTTAAGGAACCCGGAGGTTCATTGCCGCCCTCACATAAGCCCGCCATTGGTCCCTATTCTGAGCAAGATTAATCCATTCTCTATCATCATATCTCACCTCCCTCAAATCCATTTTAATATTATCTTCCCATCTACGTCTCGGCCTCCCTAAACCTCTTATTCCCTCCGGCCTCCCAACTAACGCTCTATATGCATTTCTGGATTCGCCCATACGTGCTACATGCCCTGCCTATGTCTGGATTCAATGTTCCTAATTATGTCAGGTGAAGAATACAATGCGTGCAGTTCTGTGTTGTGTAACTTTCTCCATTCTCCTGTAACTCCATCCCTCTTAGCCTCAAATACTTTCCTAAGCACCTTATTCTCAAACACCCTTAATCTCTGTTCCTCTCTCAAAGTGAGAGTCCAAATTTCACAACCATACAGAACAACTGGTAATATAGCTGTTTTATAAATTCTAACTTTCAGATTTTTGGACAGCAGACTGGATGATAAAAGTTTCTCGACCGAATAATAACAGACATTTCCCATATTTATTCCGTGTTTAATTTCCTCCCGAGTATCATTTATATTTGTTACTGTTGCTCCCAGATATTTGAAATTCTCCACCTGTTCAAAAGATAAATTTCCAAATTTTATATTTCCATTTCGTACAATATTCTCGTCACGAGACATAATCATATACTTTGTCTTTGCGGGATTTACTTCCAAACCTATCTCTTTACTTGCTTCCAGTAAAATTCCCATGTTTTCCCTAATCGTTTGTGGATTTTCTCCTAACAGTAGGAGTAATTTTATTTGTCGTATTGGCAGTATTGAGCTATAATATTACAGTTGCTGTTATGATAGTAATTATCAACTACACCAATTTTATTGTTAGCAAGTGTCTCAGTAGTAGCACATTCTAATGTCAGTAGGTAACGTAAGTACTTTTAATGTTAATAATATCGGCAAATGCAACAATAGACTAATAGGGTGCATATTTTATACTGGTGGTACAGAGAGATACCGCAAACAAATATTTTAGCCCAGTTTTCTGATTAGTTTTCCGATGTTGAAAGATATATGTGTATTTTCAACAAGATTCTACCAAAGCACATACTGCCTGAGAGTCTTTGAAGCTGAAAATATTCTGTATGACAGGATCATTGCTGGAGTGTCGTGGCCCGCACGTCTCCATTATTTCTCGGTTTGCTACTTACCTGTAGAGAACTCTAAGAGAGAGTCTCCAGGAATAACCCGCTTACTCTAAGGGAACTTGAAAGAAAACGGGACCAAATTAGAAAAATTACGTATGGAAAATTTTTCGAGCGATTAATATCATTAAAAATATGTAAGATACTTTTAACTGCAGACGGACACAATTTCAAACTTCTACACACAGATTATTGTGAAATAAATATAAATGTATGTTCGTGCCATTACTGATTAAATTTGTACGAGTAGAAATGTGCAAGGGCTCCATCGATTCTGTCATTCACAACCTCCCTTTAATTCCAAAAAAAAACATTGGGCAGCGAGACCTGTGGTAGAATCTTCTTGAAAACATGCAAATTGTATCTCATTATCAAACAACTATTCAAAAAACGGTGCGGGCCATCTAGTCTGGAGGCAGACGCGTTACCACAGAGCTAACTCGGCGGACTGCGAAATCAAAATAATATAAAACTGAATATAATTATATTATTTATTTCGGAATATATACGGTAAGACTCCTGTGTTAAATTTCAACGTACCTCGTTTACATGTTTCGACCTATTTATGGGTCATCTTCAGAACTGGTCGTTGTCGGTCTTGGCGCCACTTGTTCTGTTTCCTGTGAGGGTGTGTTCGTGTGGTATAGTGTAGAGTGAAAGAGTGTGTGTGTTTTGAAGTTGAGTTGTGTGTTGAGAATTTCGTTGGGGTGTGTTTTTGTGTGTCTGTATATTTCATATTGGTCTAGTGTGTTTAGTTTCTGGCTTTTTGGTTGGATGTGTAGTATTTCCATGTCTGTGTTGATGTTTCTGTGGGTGTGATTAGCATTTGTGATGTGTTCTGCATATGTGGAGGTGTTTTGTAATTTTGTTATGGCTGTGATTTGTTCTTTGTAACGTGTTTGAAATGATCTGCTTGTCTGTCCTATGTAGACGTTGTTGCAGGTGTTACATTTGAGTTTATATACGCCTGTGTAGTTGTATTTGTTTGTTTGTGTTGTTTGTGTGTTGAGATGTTTTTGTAGAGTGTTATTTGTTCTGTATGCGATGATGTAATTTAATTTCTTGAATGAGGTTGCAATTTTGTGTGTGGTTTTGTTTTCGTATGTTAGTGTGATGTATTTTTTGCGTTCTTGTGTTTGTGTTGTATTCTTATGTTTTTTTGTAATTATGTTCTGTCTTACGTATTATGTAGTCTATTATGTTAGGGTTGTATCCGTTTTCTTGTGCTATGTATTTGATTGCGTTTAGCTCTTCGTTGTAATCCTGTTGGTTCATTGGTATGTTGAGTAGTCTGTGTACCATTGTTCGAAATGCAGCTTGTTTGTGTTGGGTGGGGTAGTTGGATGTGTTGTGTATGTGTGTTGTTGTTGTTGTGGGTTTTCTGTATACTTTGAATGTGTGTTTGTTGTCTACTTTTGTTATTGTGATGTCTAGACAATTTTATTTATTAGATTATCTTATTATAATTATTAATTATCTTATCTTATATTATTTTATATTATAATTGGTTTTACTTCGATCGTACTAAAAGTGGTGCATTTTATAAACTACGTGAAATATATTTAACAATGGCCTCGAAGCTCTTCGAAAAACAGTTGGGTATTCATATCATTGTCCTTTAAAAATCTTAGTGAAGCTACTGGAAGACGCTTTTTTCTAATTTAACTGGTGAGTAGACCTAATTACAACTTGTACAACATTTAGGAGGTTTATTAAAAGGACACTTAACACCGGCGTTAGTCTATGTAATAATTTTACACACAAGCATAACTATTCGCTATGCTTTACATAATAATATTAACATTTGCAAATTAATGTCTATATTTAGTAGTATTTAAAAGAAATATAAATGAATGAAAGCTCTATTTTTTAATTTAACATATTTCTCTATATTCTCTTTTACCTAACTATGTCTTCATTGTTATTAGGTAAGAACGATATTTGAGTCCTTTGCTCTGGGTCATTGCCGTAAGTCGTAAGTTGTGCAAGCAGGAACATTGTAGCCTATGCTAGATGCACACCAGATTGTTAAATGTGTTTTATGTAGGAAGAAGAATCTAATATGTATAGTTTGTTGTCCAGTTTTTATATTATAATTAATTGTTAATTATTGTTAATTAAATACAATGAAACTTTTTCTGTCCGTAGACAACTGTGATACAATGCTTTGTGCAAAGTTTGAGGCTTCAGAACTTCATAGTGTTTAAATTAAAAATATTTAAATTTATCGTATTTTCATAAAATTAGCAACTTTAAACTGTTGTGGCTCCGAAACCCTTTCACCCAATAATCAAAATCATGGTTTATTTTGATGCTGAAAAGTTAAAGTTTATATTGACACGTAAACAGTTTTTCTTGCTTTTTATGGAAATGGAGAATTTTAGATTTTTCTTCATTAAGACGCCTTTGCCCACGAAAAAAATATTTTTAAAATATATGGTTAGTTTCCGCATTGAAAGTACAAATAAACACATTTTTTACTGATGGCACGTTGATAAGAAAGTATTGAAAATATCAAATAAAGAAAATAAATAGTACGCGCGTGAACTAACCAGCTGACTGTGAGGCGGGAGCTAGCCTAGGCAAGCAAGGCCAGGAGACATAAACACATGATGTTTCGTCTAGTAGCGCATAGCTGGGCTAACTTTATCACAAGTTTTCATAAACACAGGAGTAAAATGATGCCCAACGCTCGCTTATCTTCATCTCTCGGCTAGTGCGTGCGGTACTGCGCCGTTCAAGTCTAGGTGTGTGAAAATAATTTATTTAATACCCTCGAAACTTATTGCCGAGCCACTAAGCAAACAATGCCGAATGCAAGGTTCTTTCTCAATATCTTTTTACATTTTTACAAATGGGCAAAAAGCCTAAAAGTAAGTAAAATCAGATTATCTCTCTCTCTCTCTGTATACAATAAAAATAAGGATTACTTGTTATCATAACCTACCAAATGTCAGCTTCAAAATGAGCTCTCGTTCAATGTTCTGCAGTAAATGGTTCCAGAGTTCTGAGCACTGAAAGAGGCTTGTTTTTCTAAAATACGCTAAATTTGTCGGTCAATAGTACGAAAACCGTTTGACTTTCGATAGTATATTTTTTTCAAAAGCACTCTCCTCAGGACCTTATATAAATAGGGAAAAAATTAGGCTATAAAAAAATGCGAGGTTTTTTACTGATCGATTTCATATGGAATAGCCCATATGTACTTGGAAGTATAACGTTTAATAGTAAACGATTTGCTTATTAATTTGCAGAAATATTGTGCCTTCTTCATACTTAATGCTAGAGGGAGAGACAGTAACCTATAGGCCCTATCAATCTATCCTCCTATAGACTATGCCCTTCCCCCCGTATCGCTGCCTATGCTGAGTCTGTATCATTGGCAGGGGCGGCCCGTCCCTATTTGCTACAGTGCTACAGCACAATGATAATTTTTGCTCAAATAATGTATTTGTAATACCTTAGTATCTGATCTGTCACTTAACAATTTCCCGTGGTTATATTAATGACGCTTTATCGAGTGTTTAGTCTTCGCTCTTCGCTCTTTGGTGCCTCAGGGGGCTTCGTTGTGCTACTCTGGACTTCATATGAGAATGTAGACATTTATGCGCATGTGCGAAGCTGAAATCACTGCTCTGATTGGCTATTTTTACGCGGGAAAGTGCTGTAGTCAGCTTCAGCACAACACAGCTTGGAGATTGCAAAAGTAAAGCGTAACGAAAGAATGCTTGTTTGTGGAAGAACACGGAACTATTTACAATGTATTTGGTAATTCAAGTGTCCGACTGCTGCTGTCATGTACCTGTAGGCCTATGAGGTTCCTCCTGAATCAGCTAGCAAGCGACGGAAAATGGAATCCTAGAAAACTGAAGCCATGGAAGTAAGTGACTGTATAATTCAGGAAACTACTCACCGTTTCCAGTCTTTAAGCTACCTAGACGCAACAAAATTGTTAAACAGCAAAATTTTTTAGAATTTTTCGTATAATTTTCGTGAACGCGAACTTGAAGTTGCTGTCAACAGCTATACTATACTGAAAAAATGAGTGTTAAAGACACAACTTGAAGTTCTATACGGAAAACCCGACTTCCAAAATATAGATGTCTGTTTAATTGTTACAATACATAGTCTCCAACAATTTACAGGATCCATTCCGTGAAGTAACGAAGTTGTTAAATATTTTTGTTTACAACACCAATGACCACTGCTGAGCCAGAAAGATGTTTTTCTTGCTTGAAACGCATAAAAACGGTTTTTAAGGAACACTATGTCCCAGGATCGTCTCACTTCTCTTGCAATACTGTCAATAGAAAAGAGTATGAAGTCCAAGATGGAGGGGCTTAACACCAGGGTAATTGACAAGTTCTGCAGTAGGAAGGAACGTCGTATGGACTTCATATTTCGTCACTAGGCGAGTCTCAAATTAAGATAAATACATATAAGTGTATATAATAGGCAGATTTAGAGATTGTAGCACACTCATTATTTTGACCACCAGCCGCTACTAATCATTGGTAACATTGAATGACAAAACATGGAATGAAAAGAGAAATGAAGAAGTATAAGAATGAAATTAGCCGAATATAACGGGAATAAAATTTCAGAGAGAACATCAACTGATTAAGTACTGAAGAAGAATTAATGTTTCATCATACCCGACAAAATATTCAAAGCAAGAAGCAAACTACAAGTGTGCAATGTAAAGCAAATCGATTCATCTGTTTCTGAGGTTTCAATTCGCAGTAGACCCCACTATTCTAGACAACGTCATCGCCTCATTTTTAAATCCCATTTGTGCCCCTGGCATGGGTGCACATGTTTCTCGATAGAATGGCCATCTCCCTCGGGTTGTTGTCTGACCAGCTTCACTTCGAGTTCAAGAAAGTTTCTCCTCTCTTCCTCCCTCCACAGTCTTCCGGTCTTGTGGGCAAGGCAGAGGGCTGTGCGTAGTTCTGAGAAGAACTCCAAGCAATGATATGAGAATGTTATGCACCACATAAACTGAACTGCTGAAATATTAAAAGAGTTACGTCTAATTTTCTATATCCATCACACAGAACTTTTATTCATTATCACATCTTTAATCAATATGAATAATTAATTCACGAGTTGGACTAAAAGTGGAATAAAAACGCAGTTTCTTTTTAACCCTTTGATGCACGCATTTGGGAAGGAAATAGAAAATTGTGTTTGCAATGAAATTAAACTTTTATTTGTTTAAGAGAAGTGCCTCAAATTTTTAAATTCTTAAAAACTTCCATTTTTTACACAGAAAATGGGTGGTTTCATGGTAAAACCACTATGCAATACTGCAGAACACAATGTCTTCAGACTTATTGCGAATGATGCAAAAGGAAATAGTTTCTGGTTTCATTAAGGCAAAGTGCCACTTCACTTGTGTTGCGTGGTAATTAGAAAGGAAAAGAATGGAACTTCTATCCTTCCACTTGAGCCAGCATATAACGTACGGCTATCACTCTCACCACGTTTCATATCGCGGTCTCTTCTTTCGTCGTGTGGTAAACCAATATGCCCATGTCTAACTGTACCACATGCATAGATATTTTGCTCCCTTAGAGATCATCAGGTTCAAACTTGTGAAAAAGTTGTCAAAAACACTTTGTGATTGTCACCAACCATCTCTTCCTTGTAGCCATGATGAATAAGCTGACACAAAAATGGAACATTTTGTTGGATATGGTAAGCATAACTACCCTGTTTTCGTAGTGGTTACGTTTTGAAACCACCACATTATTTCTATATTGACGGCAAATGTTTCGAAGAAATTACAGTCTGTTACTGAAATATGTTCTAAAAGACCGAAAGACAAATAATACTAAATATAAACTTACGTAACTGTGATTTTTAGCATACAACTGAAATGAAAACACGTAGCGAGTCTTCCACACTCAACTATACACAACAACATCGGCCATCTTAGTGGAGCAACACAAATATAGGGAAAATAAAATTCTTCTACAGTTACTAGGGATCAGTGAACGCAGCACAGTAGTTTTGAAATAAAAATCACACTGTAAGTAGGCAGAAAACTCAAATTTAAAAGGTGGTTATGTACTGTAACCACTGCGCTTCAAAGGGTTAAAGAAATAAATAAATGCAGTAGTTAACCTACATAGAAAATGAATGAATGAATGAATGAATGAATGAATGAATGAATGAATGAATGAATGAATATGTTTATTATTAATTTATTTGTTATTATTTTATATGAAAATGAGATAGTTGCAAGTACAAAGTCTAGAGCAGGCCTGCACAAGGTTTGCGCTCTCCGAGCCGGCTCGCAGCTCATGAGCGGAATACAGATATTAACTGCGCTCTGTATAAGGTTGGACTGGAAGAAGGGGTGATCTCGTACAAAATATACACAAAAGGAAGTAATATTACGAGTGTTTATGAAATGAATTCCCGTTCAGTGTTTGCAAAACTATCTTGGACTATTATTAATTATTAATAAAGAAATATTTATTTTACAGAAATAATAGAAATTCTATAGCTACTTAAATGTACAATATCATTTTGTTATATTTTTATTTATCAGTACATCAAAACGAAGTTTTATGCTGTTGGCAGCTGAAAGGAACAGTAGCCTACTGATCGTAATGAAACATCAGTTACAGATATTCGATATCTGCCTTTATTAAAATTGATTATAGAAAGCAGTTGCTCACAAATATAAATGTTGAGCCAAACATAGCAGTCATTTTCACAGCCAGCCAGTGTAGTCGTGGATATTATTGCTAATGTTTAGTCTTGTAAAACTCAACCAGGCTAATAGTATTATTCAAACGATCTTTAGCCCTTAGGTCACAATGAAGATCAATAAGTTCGAGCTGTAAATTGTTAAATATTAAATGTTACGTTCCGTCTTTTAGATTCCTCCATATGGTACTGTAGCAGTAGGTAAGCAACGTGAAACAGTTACTGAGAATAGGCCTACACACTGCACTCCACTAGATAACTGAGTGGTCGTTTCCCTCTCCTCCACTCTATACGTATCTCCTCTATAAGTATCTTCCTCTCCGTTTCGGCGAGCGGTAAACACGGCTCTCCCGCTCCCAAAGAGCGCGCGCGCTCGTTGAGCGCTGTTTGTGCAGAGATGGTCTAGAGCAACAAGATTTATAATTTTACCTCCCTATAAGTGTATTATACCGGGTGTTACAGACCACCCGTATAGCCTTTTTTTTTTAAACTGTATGATACTGGTTGTTCATAAAAAAAATTGCGATTCAGATTTGCCTATATTCGAATAAGATTAAGTGAAAGAATCTCCTCTACATACCATGAAAGTGCATGCTGGATATGGACATAAAGCTCTATGCCAGACCTGCAGAACTGTAGCTCCTCAGAGTGACTGCCTTACCATCCCTTCTACTCCACCCACCTTTTCTAACAGTGCGGTCATGGCGTTCTAGTTACGCTCGACTGCATCAACATTCATTCTCGCGGTGGCAGGTATACAATACTCTATCAAGAATTACAAAAATGAACAGATAATAAAATCCCTAGGAACATACCTTTGGAAAGTAAGAGAAAAACGAATGAGGGAAATAAATAAGTTAAAAGACATGTAAAATAAATTATAAAATATATGTGTGCATATAATGTAAGAAGGTCTACTTATGTATATATTGTCCTATTACTACGTAATAAAACCGAATAAGTCCACTTTTCTGTAAAAGAAGTTAAGTACAATCCCCAACATTTCTTTTCGTGCTCTGTATTCTACTGAAATGGAATAGGTCCGAAATGTAGGCAACAAACCAATTACTTTATTTGAAGAATTTATTATGATTTTTCGTGCATTAATGAAGTTTTAATTCCTAATTTTACAAAATTTGCATTACTGGACTTAACTGGTTTTACTAGTAATAGGACGATAAATAAATTGTACGTTGATAAGTGAGTGATAGCTATATGACCGGATGTCAATGCTGTCATTCAACATTGTAACGCACTGCAGCCAAATAAATAAATAAATAGATAAATAAATAAGTAAATAAATAAATACACAATACGCGTACTGCAATTTGAAGAGAACTGGAACATGGCAAAATATATACACGGACGAGTCCACACCTTTATAGTAACGGTCAGCGCGAAACCAGGTGGCCCGGGTTCGAATCCCGGTCGGAGCAAGTTACCTGGTTGAGGTTTTTTCCGGAATTTTCCCTCAACCCAATACGAGAAAATGCTGAGTAACTTTCGGAACTGGACCCCGGACTCATTTCACCGGCATTATCACCTTCATTTCATTCAGACGCTAAATAACCTAGATGTTGATACAGCGTCGTAAAATAACCCAATAAAATAAAACACCCGGAAGAAATACAACTTTGAATTGGAATATGATTATTTTGTTGTTGAAGAAGACGAAAGAATTGCTTGTTTACTGTGTCCTATTCAATATTTTCTACTCGTCATTTCAATATTAAACCACATTTCAACAAAGCCCATATTAAGAATTATGGAATGGACAAACTTTCGGGTAAGTTCATTATTACGAACTGTATATTGATTATTTATTTATGTATTGTTAAATTAAGGACATCACTCGTTGTGTTCATTTCGAATTGAAATGAATAGTGACTTTCAAGGTTCATTACTTAAATACTATAAATTTATGTTTCCGCAGGTGATGACAGGAGGGAAGTTTTCGAAAATCTAAAGCAGGCTAGGTGCAAAGAAACCTCAATGAAACTACCGAAGAGAAATCTAGCATAATTTTAAACCTTGAAACGAGATAATAAATACAATGACTTCTTTACAATCCTTTTTGAAAATTACAGTGCCGCCACTGATGGACCTTGCAAGCGCAAAGAATGTAAACAACTCTACGGAGAAGTCGATCATCCCCAATAGAAGTGGAGTGAAGCTGACGTCATATTTCCCCCACTTACGGGTTCTGCAGGCCTGATCTCGACATTAGAATGTAGTGTGCTTGGCACCAGACTCCGACAGCCTTTAATCCCCGGGAAATAGCCAGTACTCAATTTGGCAGGGGACCTCTAGTTTGACAAGGGAGGAAAACTTCGCTTTATCGGCTGAGGTACCCGGCCGCCATTCTAATAGGTTTACCAAAATGAAAATTTAAATGTTTTCGTCAATTCTAGGCCTACAGGTCAATCATTCACAATCAGTGCACGAGAGATTGAAAGAAGGTATAGGTCTCGCAAGTACGGATTACCGACGGAAGGAATGCGAATCAAACACTGCGATAAGGAAGAGCGAGCGACAGGAAAGGTCACGAGATAACTTGAATGATATTCAAGAGTACAGTCGGAAGAGAAATGACATCGATGGAATCAGTCTTGCGTTGTGATAGTTACATTACGACTTTAGTAGTGTTGCCAAGTCAGCGGTTTTCCCGCTAAATCTAGCTTTTTTGGATAACCGTCTCGCGGGTAAAATTATATTATCCCGCTTAGCGGGAATACTAGCTGTCTTTAATCTTTAAAGTTTCTGAAATGGAATTCATATTAGCATTATAAGCGGCTTTCATAATTACATTTAATTCGTTCAGTATGTGTTTTGTGAAATAATGGATGTGTTAATGTAGTGATAATTCCAAATTATATATATGTTACAGTTGAAACCCGAAATTCGTCAAAACCAGTTTCTACTAGTAAAAACTAGTTTAAGCAAATAAAGATAGAAATTGAGTTTTCGTATGATGTAGAATCAGTGTCAGGTTTGTTTAGGTTTTTGTTTGGTAAACTGGTTTTGTTGGATTTTAGGTTTTAACGGTAACATAGGGGAGAGTCGGGTAGTATCGGACATCGGGTAATATCGGACAGTTCGTTTCTTTCATCTACCACCATATGGTAGTACCTGAATGACATGGTTACGTTTCTCTATCCGACATCATAGAAACGTAACCATGTCAATCAGGTACTATCATCGTGCGGTAGATGAAAGAAACTCACTGTCCGATATTACCCGCTGTCCGATACTACCCGACTCTCCCCTATATATAATGCAATAAGAATTTAAATATGTTGTGTCTGTGATAAAAGTGTTTAAAATTGCTTTATAACGACACATTGGGAATAATAAAAGTGTGCAATATTCGTTACATTGGATGGGGATGTCGTTACATTGGCGGGTAGATGCTCTGTCTTGACCATTATTATTATTATTATTATTATTATTATTATTATTATTATTATTATTATTATTATTATTGAATAATAAGTATACATTAAAATCTAGAGATATTCGTTAGAAAATCGCGGGTTTTCGAAAGCTATTTAGCGGGATTATACAAACAACTGTTGGCAACACTGGATTTTAGTTTGCTCCATTGCATGTGAATGCGTGTCTTGTATCGCATGGTCACTGCTCTGAGCACGGCATTATTATTTCATTCGTAAACATATGTTGCGCGTTTAATTAGCTTCGAATTTTTCTCTTGCTACGTTCTTTATTTCCACAGCGATGCCCTCATTTGTTCATCTTCTTGGAAGAGACGGTACTTCCATCGGCTCACACCTCTCTCCCCTCGGCGTGCCTACATACACACGTCAAAACAGACAGCAACGCCATCATTGCTTTTCGGTAATCGTTTCTTGCGCGAGCTATACTTAGGATTTAATTTGTTATTGTTCTCTTGAAAATTCTTCTTTATGAGATAGAAGAAACAGGAATATAATTCAAATTTTCCTGCAATTATATCATATTAAAATCAAAATTATTAGTCTACTTGTCATATTAATTATCCTTATATACGTCGCCCTAGCTGTTTTCCTGCTATCGCTGAATCCAAGGTACACAGGTTCAAATCCTGCGAGAGTGATGGACATGGACATGGACATCATCATCATGAACTTTACCGTGTTAGTCCATGTGACCTGTGATGGTAATATAAGAAAGATGACATTGATCCTTCCACCGATAACTTGGTTTTTCCCGGAATCTGTATTCTTTTAGTCTTTATGCTATAGCTAATTTTGGAAGTCTTTTTACATCGTTCTTTCACTATTGTTAATAATTTTGGATTTCTTCGACTAAACAAACGATTGTTTTTTTTTTCTCGGATAGCTGTAGTCCGTCTCGTTATGACAAATAGTAGTAAATTCACACCATTCATTCATAGTGGCTCGGGTTCGATTCCCGGTCGGGGCAAGTTACCTGGTTGAGGTTTTTTCCGGGGTTTCCCCTCAACCCAATATGAGCAAATACTGGGTAACTTTCGGTGCTGGACCCCGAAGTTATTTCACCGGCATTATCACCTTCATCTCATTCAGACGCTAAATAACCTAAGATGTTGATAAAGCGTCGTAAAATAACCTACTAAAATAAAATTAAAAAATTCATAGTGTTCTGCCCAAGTGCAGGTTTTTCACTGCAAACTCAGCATTCTGCAATATTTCCTATTTTGTACCTTTCTCTTAGTTTCCGCGTATGATACATTTATCTTAATGTCTATCTATCATCTTATATCTTCTGCAGCGAACTTTTCTCCCGTTCACCATTCTTTTCAGTGCATCCTTCAGTAGGCAGTTTCTTCTCAGCGAGTGACCCAAACAATTCCTTTTTCTCTTCCTGATCAGTTTCAGCATCATTTTTTCTTCATCCACTCTTTCCAACGCTGCTTCATTTCTTATTCTGTTTGTACATTTCACACGTTCCATTCTTCTCCATGTCCACATCGCAAATGCTCTTAGTCGTTTCTCTTCACTTTGTCGTAATGTTCATGTTCGTAATGTCACACTCCACACAAAGCACTTCAATGGTCACTTCTTTAGTTCTTTCTTCAGAGGTCCGCAGAAAATGCTCTTTTTTTCTATTAAAAGCTTCTTTTGCCATTGCTATTCTCCTTTTGACTTTCTGGCAGCAGTTCATGTTATTGCTTATAGTACACCCCAAGTAGCCTATCTGAAGCTGTCCACTTGCTCTACTGCCTTATTTAGAATTCTCACGTTTACCTTCTTTTTCCTTCCGATAACCATGATCTTCATCTTGTTTACATCTATCTTCATCTCATACTGCTATAATAGCTCTAAATTCGTGAACGTGAATAATAGTAACTCTTAAATAGGCCTATACAAAAATAAATGTACTGTACTTCCGATATTCTTAAACTTTAAAGAAATAGCGCTGTAGTATTAAAGTCACTAACGATGTAAATTGGAACATCTCTCTTCAAAAGAAACTTAATCGAATGGTCCGTTGCTTTGAGGTTCTAGACCGCGGTAGCTAATAACACAGACGGTCTTCCACCCCGATGAGCCGCATACTTTGAGGACCCATCATTAGTTTAGCCGTGAAGATGCAGTACTAACCCACGATATCGATCTCGGTATGACGTCACACCAGTTTACACACTATAAACCTTTACACGTAAGCAGAACCTATTCTCCAATCATTCGACCCTCCTGTGTCACCTGCCTCGAGAGGCCTGTCGCCCTTTGTAAAGAGAACACCCGTGTGTAGTCCACGTCACTCGGTTACATTTACTGTCTAAAGACACAAGATATATAAAAATATTGCGACACTGTAAAAACCTATTTTGAGATTTTACGAAAATGTAGTAAGCTAATTTATTCCGAGTCCCTGATAGGGGCGTATTCAGGGAAGACATATGGGCAGGGTTGCCAGATAAAGGAAACACAATCGTCGTACCATCTTATGAAAAATGTCGTACTTCAGCATAAAATTGTCGTACATTTCTCACCTAACTATGTTTGTAGATAGAGTGTACAAACATATTTCACAATACACTAAAAAAAAAAAAGTGATTCATAGGTATTTCTATAATTATATCAGCAAATTTTTGTTCAAATGAAGACTATTAGGTACTAATTATTTTCCACATCCACAATGACATTGAACATTCAAACAAATCACCATTTCTTCATCAACACTGATAACTCCGTAAAGCATTCACGATGACGCTTGGTCAGAAACAACATCATTATACTGAAAGTCAGCAGAAATTTGTCCTTGGCCAGCGCGACGGAGATATTTAGACTAATATTAATCAATGTTTCAGCTGATAATTACATCAAATTAATTCACCTCCAGTCCACTCAAATCCAACACCGCTATAATATCAGCACGTTTAAACTTCTTAATCTTATTGTGATATACTATTTCATTGATAAAAGACTTCCATAGCCGAATATATATAAGGAAGATAGCAGATCTCCGAAATCGTATTACTTTGACATAACCGCGC
Source organism: Periplaneta americana (assembly GCF_040183065.1). Classification (NCBI taxonomy): domain Eukaryota; kingdom Metazoa; phylum Arthropoda; class Insecta; order Blattodea; family Blattidae; genus Periplaneta; species Periplaneta americana. The sequence goes on from NC_091128.1 coordinate 145,385,985, forward strand.
AATACAATGAAACCTAGAGCTGAAGATGACCAATTAGGACTTGCATGGCAAGCGTAGCCACCATATCAATTTTCAAAACATCTTTTATACCTTTAAAACATGTTCATTTTTTCATATTAGTCAACGACATACTGAATGAAGAAAACTTGTCTAAAAAGGGACGAATTAACCTTTGATTTTATTTTCAATTTTAGATGACAAAGTTCCAAAATAATTTTGTTCCTTCATTAAAATAAAGGTAAAGGTATCCCCGTAACATGCCATGAAGGCACTTGGGGGGCATGGAGGTATAGTCCCATGCTTTCCATGACCTCGGCACTAGGATGAGGTGGTGGTCGGCACCACGCTCTGGCCGCCTTTTACCCCCGGGAAAGACCCGGTACTCAATTTTATAGGAGGCTGAGTGAACCTCGGGGCCGTTCTGAAAAGTTTGGCAACGAGAAAAAATCCTGTCACCACCTGGGATCGAACCCCGGACCTTCCAGTCCGCAGCCAGCTGCTCTACCAACTAGTCGTACAAAATAGCGTACGACACAGAGTTCGGTCGTACCTCGTACAATTAGTCGGAATAGTCGTATCCGTACTATAGTCGTACGTATGGCAACCCTGCATATGGGATCTATTTCTCCGTAATAATAAATTAAAGCTAAATATAATTTCAAATTCAGACTGATTTCTGGAAAAGGGCCACATAATGGCTTATAAGAAATATTTTAAAATTGAATATATTGATAAAAATGCTTTGTATTGTGAAAGTGGGTTCTTAATGATATTCTACATATCTGTGGCCGGAAGGAAAAAGGTCTTAAGTCAATTTTTTTGTGAAAATGAGAATTTTATATTTTCTGAAAGCGGAAACAATTCTCTACAATATGGTAAAACGGTTAAAGTCGAATAAGACTCCTGATTGAATTTATAGAGTTACCAAATGCCCTAAGTACTTTCTAAATCGAGCACACACAGATTAAAGGACTTAAGAATATTTAATACTTTATTCCTTACAAACATCACATGTTTACTTTCCATACTTCACTATTAAGAAGGTCTAACTTGTATTTTAGCTATTTTATCACATATTGATGCTCTTTCCTTTAAAAAATTTAAGCACCAGGTAGACAATCCTATATTGTTTAAGACCTATTTTGCATTCCTATTAAATTTACATCTCCCATTTATTTTGACATGAAAAAGATCTTATGTTTAAATAGTCCCTTCTCTAAGTTTGGGTTGTAGTCTTAAAAGGGCTTAAGTGCAGCTATTTTATTTTGTAAATAATCAAGAAAATTGTTAAATGAGCAACATTACCTATTTTAGAAGAAATATAAACAAATAATATCCAGGAAAAAACCTCTTAATTAAAAGAACTCTATAACTGACACCAATTTCAATCTTTCTACTGCTCTCTTGAGAAGTATAAAATTTTTACTTAAGACCTTTTTCCTCCCGGCCACAGATATATTTAATTTATTCCTGTATGCAAGAATAAAGTATTCATTGAAATAAATTAAAACAAAATCTTTAAACTAGAATTACTCGAATCACCATATTGTTTTATGTGCCCTTCTTCCGGAAATGGCCTCAATTGTCAGTAGCCACCACATCTGATACAATGTATCCTCTATTACCATACTATATTTATGCATTAATATTACACATGAATATGAGAATAAATATGCGGTAATGGAACTTAGGTTAACATTGTATATTTTTTTAGAACAGCCTCCTTGCTCTACATTATGGTCACCATATACAGGGCGTTTCCGGGTTACTGTTACAAACTTTCATGGCGAAGGGCACATGTATCAATTTGAGATAAGGAACCCTGGTCCGGAAATGACTGAGTTGAAAGTTACAAGCAAAAATAGTTGTGTGGAAATGAAATAATTTTATTCCTCTGTACACCTTATTTATGTGTATTTATCTGTACATCTTACACATACTGCATTCATCTGACGTCGTTTACGTTGTCTACTTACAGTATTCCATTCAGTGCGCTGTCTGAAGGATGGGACAGGAAACTACACTAAAGCAATGCAGATAGCGTAATGTGTAACGGACATGGTCGGTCCTGATATACACGTCTGTAGACAGCAATGTATGTGTACAAGTTGCAGTGTCCAGTCGATCAGTTCTAGTGAAATGAAGGAGTCCACGAGAGTGGAATATGCAGATCTGATTTTCGGATACGGATGAGCCAATCGGAACAGTAGACAAGCTCACAGATTGTATCGGGCAAAGTACCTACGTAGGAGACATCCGGCCCATACCATCTTTCCACGACTGTTCCGAAGGTTAAGGGAAGGAGGGCACGTGGTGAGAAATTACAATTCCATTTCCACACAACTATTTTTGCTTATAACTTTCGACTGTCATTTCCGGACCAGGGTTCCTGATCTCAAATTGATAAGAGTTTCAATTTTAAAAATTGAGAAAATCACCTTATCCACCCACTATATGAGTGGGAGGTTGCCACGGATGTAGACATATTCCATAATCTTGTGGACTCCCTGCCCTGCAGAATGAGAGCAGTTGTTGATGCAGGTGGTTTGTGGACGAAATACTAGTCCCTACCACAGCCTTTTTATATGTGGTTTTTTTGCATAAATATTGTTCAATTATATTTGATATACCTCTGATTGTTGAGGAAGCAAGTAAATTACTAATTTTGTATACAGGCCAGGTCGTGCCTAATAATAGCCCACGAATGATCGGCTATAATATGAGCCGTTCAGAGCAGAAGTGGTGTAAGTCTTCTTTATACTGTGGTGTACCAATCAGCCATATTGCTGCTGAAAACTTTTGCAAACAAAACTATAAATAACTAAAAAATAACTAACAAAATACTATAGTCGCGACGCTGTTATTCCCGGCGTGACTCCTCCTCTTTCCTTACGTCTTAGGCAGTGAAGGCTCTATAAAGTCTAGGTAGGTAGTATCGTTCGCCATTTTTGTTCTTTCGTTACCGAGCTACCATACGAGGAATCTATTTGCCACACCGTTAAACGTTATCATGTCTAGCTCCTATGATAAATCAAACGCACTGTAATTGAGCAAATAATTGAGCGGCAAATAACGTCTTCGTGTGCTTTCTGTGAACGCCAACAAAAGAGCCAAAATGGCGGGCGATTATATTATTTATCGAGCCTTAAGAAATGAATAACGTCATCCTCAGCGAATCACAAGACGCACACGTTTAAATGTAGCCGACTTGCAACGCGATTGGCTGCCGGAAATTAGAGCGACGGGACTATAGTGGAGAAAACTATAGACGACAATAGATGCTGAACTTGAGGTGACCTCAATTGTTAGTTACAATAATCCGTGGCGCTACAGCCCATGAAGAGCCCAGACCGACTAGCCGGCTGCTGACCTCACGTTCACATGCCGAAGCAGAGGTGGACGATCATCCAACCAGAATGGAGGTATCGTGTGGTTAGCACGATGATCACCTCCAGCCGTTATAGCTGGCTTTCGCAACCGGATTTCGCTATCGTAGCTCCCCAAGTGCATCACAATGCTAGGTGGGCACCGGTCCCATACACTGGCCGAAATTTCTTGAGAAAAATTTCTTCCCCTATGAGAACTCGAACCAGCGCGCATTCCGTAACGTGAGTCTTAAGTAGAATGCCTCTGACCACGACGCCACAGCGCGGGACAAACGACGCTTTACCTCTAATTACTGTAGACTACATACACAAATGGATAACTGATTGAATTGTGTATGCCTTAAATTTAATTAGCTTACTTGTTTCGTATTATACATATAGGTCAACTGATGAATGATCGTTTGCGCTTGTAAATTTAATAATCTGATTGGCTATGTATTGTATATTTTTAGTAGAGCCATCGATGTAGCTCAGTCGGCAGATTCACTGGGCTGCTGATCCGGAGCTGCGTTCGGGCTTGGGTTGGATCCCCCTTTGGTCTCAATGAATGGTTTTTTCCGAGGTTTTTCCCAGCTGTGGGACTGAAGCCGGATGGTCTATGCCGAGTCCTCGGCATCACTTCATTTCCCCCTTTGATTTGATTACCTGGTTGGGTTTTTCAGAGGTTTTCCCCAACCAAAAGGCAAATGCCGGGTAATCTTTTGGCGAATCCTCAGGCCTCACCTCATCATTGTAGAAAATTACTACATTGTAAAAATTTGACTTGTTCCACATCTTAAAGCTTCATTGCTCATGTAAGATCTATGGAAGATAATAAATGAATGAATGAGTCAAATGCAGTTTATGAAATCCTGAGTAGTCATAGAATAGTGCAGAGGGTGAAGAAGCACATTATCAATGGTAAAATGAAACAGAAGTAAATTAGCAACAAATTTAGTTTATTAGTAATCTGTGAAATCTTTCAAACTGAATTTTCAAACATTCACTTTGTTGTATTACAGTAATTATTACATGTGTGTGCAAATTACGTTCCACCAAATGTATGTAAGGCATGATCACCGTGAGCATAACATCCTACTAGAACTCAACACAACTATCTGGTACCAAACATTAAAAACCACATTATAACAAGAAAATATTCTAAAAACATTTTATGCTCACTTTTTTTTGTGTCCTTAATCATGTCTTCATGATTTCATATTTAATATCAATCCAAAAGCTTCTTTAACCTGTACTGGTATCCAATAAATCATCACAAAGTCATAATAAAATGAACACTGACCACTGATAACAAGGTGAAATAAAAATTAGCACAAGAAAACAAAAACTGATTTTTGTTAGCTAATAAAATTTGCCACTTTAACAATCAATTCTTTTATTACATACTACACATGGTTCTGCAAGAGCTTACTGAATAATTTCTGGAATTAAACATTACATTGCTTAAGCATGCGTCTTCCAGGAATTATTCTGATCTACGATCGGCATGAAAAGGCACCGAAAGCTCCATGCATTGCAGACATATCTCGACTACCAAATTTGCATTACTTGTTCAGGTACATTACTCATAGCTTTTGTGTTATGGCTAAACCAATTTACAACCTGAGAACCATAGGGAAGTCAGCCTTGATTTGGTGGAAAAATCATTTGTAGAGCCAAATGAAGAAAAAAGGTTCATTGTAGTTATCACAGATTAATCAAGAAAGTATTGAAGTGGAATAATCCACTCTGAGGTAGATACTAAAGATGAGTTAGTCATTTAATTAAAAAATAAAAATATGCTTCCAGAACTCAGATGGCACCTGTAAGTGGCAAAATGGAACTGTGATCACATCGAGCATGTTGTACACCTGTTGATGAAAAGAGATTTAACCACACCAGAAGGTTGAGGGGGGAAGAAACTGGTAAAACTTAACACCAATCCAAATGCTATTCACTTTACCAGAGAACAACAATATCAAGAGCACAAACTCCAGACACTCCCTGTTAACGGTTTCAGAGATGATGTACAGTAAAATCTATGCAATATGAAGAGGAACTGAGGATGTTTCGTGTATCTGAGAACAGAATTATAAAATAAAAACATTCGTTCAATAAATCTGCACACTGCTGATAAAGAATAGTATCATATTTAGAGCAATTTCGTTCCAGCTAACCAATATTTCACATCCAATATCTCAATTTATTTCAGATTAAATGTACTGTTTACCCTTAGCCATATTTCATATCCTATCCATTACAGTACAAAAGCCATTGGGAGACATGATTTTCAATCAACTTACCAAAGTTAACCCAAAAGCTATACTCATGAGATATGGCTGTAATGAACGCAACATTTCAAATTCCTCTCTCGCACCCTTGCTATAACCAACACCATCGACTACAACCACAACGTAACCTGAGAAACACATCATCACAAGGTCTAAACCCATCACTATGTAGTCTTATACTTACACCCACCAGCTGCATACAACTGAACCTTTTCTTTTTTCACTTTCAAGATTGAATAGTGTCCATATTTCTAGATTATAATATCTTCAAGTAACAAGCGTCCATCACACCTGTGCCATATTTTGTGAAGCTATTATAATTATGGACGACTATTTTTTAGAAAAACGTACAGTGGTTTCCAAATGATAGAACATGTGAGCATTTTTCATAGACTAATTTATGAAATAAATTTAAACAGAAATACTACATTCTAATACAATTTGCTAAACAGCAATTCCTGGACTGATGAATATAATAAATAAAACTAGACATAAATGTGGCCACAATATAGTTTCAGAATTACAAGTACTAAATTAAATTTAATTCCGGCATTTAAGGGGATGCGCTACTGAATTTTCTAATTTCTACATTTTAAGAGATAATGTATTGAAATTTTAACAGCATATAATGATCATGATTATGAATTAATCTGGAAAATTTCAATGACCTAAGTCAAGAAATAACTTTTGAAAATAACACGTTTATTTTTGGAAACCGTTTTTTGGAATCTAAAACAAGAGTTTTCTATGTTTTTTTATAATGCATATTATAGCTGAAAGACAGCTTGTGGTAATGGAGCATTGGAATTTAGCATATGAAGCAAGGGTAATGTTCAAAATTTCGTTTTTTTGGAACTCAAAAATCAGAATTTGATTTATTTCACATATTATATTATATTTGCATGGCTTGTAAGTAAAATATTTTTAGATTAAAAAAAAAAAAAACATGAAATTTCTTCAAAATCTGATATTTTTCAATAGCGCATCCCCTTAAAGAGCAGACTGAATATTACTGTTTTGATGTCCAATTTATCAATATGACTTTCAGAAAACTTACCTCTACACCAAAGTGTCAGAGAGAACATTACTTTGATTGAGGCAAGTCTGCAAATTTCACGGTTTGCCTGATAAATATAAACACATATTTTGTCATGGAAGCTCTTCTGAAAGAAAAATTTTATTTGATAAACTGATGAGTGTGCAATAAAGAGTTTTTCATATCTATGTTTCAATAAATGTTCTAAGGATAATAAAAAATACTTGTACAGCTAAAAGATTCAACTGTATGCAAGTTTGCTAAAGTACTTCAACCTTACTATATGACTCAGTCTCTTTCCTAAGCCAATCCTAACCCACCCATGATAATACGTTCAAATACCCTCAGACATAACACTTTTCATAGTGTGATATTAACTTACCATATCTTGAAAGTAACTTCAATCCATCTGTTACACAAATGACGCATTCATTTTTTATACTATTAGTCTCACTTTTACCAGTCTTTGTTACAATACTTTTCATTTAAACGTCACATAAAGTACCTCGAATAGTAACAAACATCCAGATAAAAATACATTTAAACATGCACGTGTTACACTAAATTCATGTGAAACTATAATAGTAAATTACTAATAACCTGATGTGATTACTTTACACCAAAGACTGATTATAGATTTCAAGAACATACATAAAATGAAATTTAATTTTTAAAAAGTTACAAAAAGGACAATAGGTATGATTTCTGGATAATACGTATAGCATTAGACTGGTAAAAATGTCCTGTTAAACAGGAATAATATCACTTCACAAAAAACTAACATTGCATGAAGTTGCATTCAAGTAATGGCATAGTCACACTTTGAATGTTGCTAAAACAGAAATACGCCTTTGCTGGCCATCCTTCATATTGGAGTAAGGATAACAGACCGTCGTACTATACGTAAATATATAGTATACTAGTATACTAATGCTGAATAATGTTAACATGGTCAGTAGGGCAAAATTAAGTTTCAATGCTGATGGATTAGCATTGCATTAAGGAAAACCACTTACAGTGGTGTATATCCAAATACTAAGTATTTTGAACTGGTATAGTGGGAAAGAACGTCAACATTACTGCAAAACATTCAGATTTCGATTAAGCATAAAATTGAAACAATTTCATCAGTGAAACAAATTTTACCACAAGTTCAACAAACAACATTAATTTTCGTTTCTAGTAACTCAGAAAGGTTGACTAATTGTACTGATTAATGTATTGTAACACATTAGCCAATCATAATTTTAATCAAGAAATCACACGGGAACTGGACCAAAAAGGTAATATTACTTTATCCTGCACAGCAAGTCAACCCTTTCATGCTACCTGCATATTGATTTGGAACACCAACCAAAATAACACCACACAGTATGATAAAGTGGGTTTGCACAATACCTACCCAGGCTCAATTACACACTTCCACATTTGGCTACTTCACTGTATAATCTCCTTTTCAAAGAGAACCATGAAAGAAGTGAAATACACCAGACTTAGGAGAATGCAGAATGTAAATAAAGCATAGATTGCATCAAATTATTCTAGGCAAGTTGAATCGCACTTAACATGGGGATTTCTTTCTTTTTTTTTGTTTTTTTTTTTTTCTTTTTTTTTATTATTACTGGGTACGTCAATAATGAGCAAACAAATGATTCACCTCGCTTAGAACTCCTAAATGCCATCTATATGCTTCTCCCTTACAAATATTCAAAATCACGTGAACAGAGAAAATGTATAAGCTTCACAATTCATTTAAAACATGCAACACTACCAACATCTACAATCTCAATCGATATTTAAAATGTACATATGTACATATAACATATCAAGTTGCACCCAAACAATTTTAATAGTGTCATAGAGATGAGTAGTGGGTAGCTATTGTGCAATATCTACATCAACATGACCAAATTTGACTGGAAATCCATGAACAAAACCAAAATCTTCGTTATATTCAAAACCAATACAATTTGTACCAAGATAGTAAATATCTTCCTTATTCCCATCTAGATAAAAATTATATTCAGCAATACTGCTATGTCTACTAGACATTTTTGGTTGGAAAGCACTGTAAAGAACACTTCAACAGCACAATAGTCAATACAATCTACAGCAGCATGCAGAAGTCCAATCTTAAATTTTTACAGCGTTAATTTTCTACATAATGTGCACAAATAGTGATTAAAGTTTGGTTCACTTTGAAATGCTCAGAGATGATTTTAATTTTGACTTGTTTATGTAATAATATATCAGCTAATATGCAATGCACTGTACATCGACGCATTCTAGCTGCAATTTCTTTTGTATGGCATGTAGGTAAAAGGAAAAGCAACCTGGTTACGTAATTTACCTACAGTCCATTAATTTCAATTGGAAATCCAACATCTGTTCATGTTACACATGAAATTAAGCACCAGAAATATTCAGCCTTAATGACAGGGTGATCACATAGATGCCAAGTTGACAGGTTTTTGTTAACTGATAAGAGCATGAATTTGTTTTTTTAACATTTTCCCGCAATGTTAGGCACCAAGATAGACACAAACATACAGCACAGGCATCCCTAAAAGTGATGTTGCCCGATAGACAGTGCCAAGTGCAACTCCATGATAGAAAGTGCCAAGTGAAAAACTTCATGAAGCAAAACAAAATGAAGACAATGGCCAGATGCACCACTTTCATCAACATCTGCTGCTGTACAAATATAGGGACCGTAATGTACTTCGTACATAGTCTATAAGAAATACTCCATCGAACTAAGCAATGACCTAAGTTTACCCGTATGAAATATCAATGGAAACTCGTCCCCAACAACACAAGACTATGATGACAGTGATTAAATAATCAATAAAATAATAACAATCCAGCAACATACTTAAATTCTGAATCAACTACTTATATCTTCTCCCACATTTATATACGTTCTCCTCGGATAAAATAAACATTTTATGCTTTCATCAGTCACATATATATATATATATTACACTTTGTATCAGTTATAAAAGAGTAAAAGATTGAATAAAAAATATTTCCATTAAGTTAAAAATCTGACGATAATCCATTGTTAACGCAAACTACAAAGGAGCAATTAAATAATAGAAAACTCTCTTATAATATTCCAAACTTAAAATATTCTGTATTTACTAGATATGGTAAAATCGATAAATGTCTGTCTTCTTATTGATATTTAATCTATAGATTTACGAGAAGTTCAATTCGATCATTTGGTAAAAACAAATAAGATAACTTTTAAATATATACGTAACACAACTTCTATAAACTGTCACTCAAATAGTAATTTTTCATTACTGAAGCAGCAAATAAACAGGATTCTTCGGCATGTTCAAGGGATAACACAAACCAGCAGTGCAACTGACCAAGTCAAACATTTGAAAGCTTATTACACGAAGCAATTAATTCATGCTATTCAACGTTTCATCCTGAAGGTATCTTCGAGATATAAACATTTTCCTTCCTAACACTTTACACCTGAAAAACACGTCATTTTTAATTATTTAGCCAATTTTTAAGACCCCCCACCCCCCCTCGAGTTTATATTTGGAAATGTACAGCATTCCCTGAAACCAATCAACACAGTATGCTAGCTGAATATACCATTTTCTGAAATCCCACTATATGATTACTGTATCATGTAATCCACCACTAAACTCGCAAACGAAAAGCTTCATGTAACAAGACCTAGGTACTGCACCCGTTTGTCTTAATTGAATATGCATTTCCAATGTACTTCATTTTCTCGCAGTGATAACGTATATTCTTTTTTTTTTTTAATTTTGACAGTAAGAGCGAATATTTTACAAGATGCATGGACAATCTTTATATCTTCATCTGAAATATCAAAAAACACACTAATTTTTAATCAATACCAAATGACAAAAGTCCACATACATGAAATTTTGATATTATAAAATTCATATTTAACACTGTGCAAGATATACACTAAAAATAACAAACCAATTAAAATGTAGTATGTACTACAATATACGATGCAAGTTTATACACTCCACAGCACTGAAAGTGCATCCTTCTTAAAATTACTGCACCCTTACCACAAAGAATTCATCACTGCTTTGGCACATAACCGACTAAAGCAGAATTTGAGGAATCTTGAAATCAGATAGGTCACTAATTAACAATAAACAAACATTATTACGAATGCATGAAAGATTATCCCTGAGAAACCCAAGTACGTAGTCACATTTAAATCACTGACATATTAAAGACCACATTCAGCAATGGTTATATTATTCAATGTAACAAATTTTAATGATGATTGTTTTAAGAATACTTTTATGAAGAACATAACTTCATTTAACAAGGAGACATATGAAGGAAGTTCTTCTCCAACAATATCTTACTAAGCCAAGACAAACATCAATGAACAAAGGAGTCAATGCCTTTTAATATTCGGTGATTTACCTAATGTAACTATATTACAAAAATTTACTGTAACAACTGCAAATAATATTAGTAAGCAGGAAAGGGTAAATTTCTTGTCGGAATGCATTCTGCAGAAAATGTATGTTTAAGCAGCTGTCTAAACGATATTTTTACATCATTTTCTTGAAATACTAACTACAAATCATCTTTCCTAGGTCGTTACTATTAAATTTACAGTAAAATGTTCAGTGGCAAAACTGTGCACCATCGGAGCTGTGTACCATCTTATACCCATGCCACTCACGTTGAATGAACTAACATATCAGGATTACACATTAAGTGTTTGCAATTTCTTGAGGAAGATCAAACATTCCTGAGAGAACAGCACATAAGTTGCAGTTAGCAAAATTGTATGATATCCTGAATATCATATTGGTTATTTACAGTAATAATAATTTATTATTAATAGTATGTATCACAACGATATTACCAATTGTAGTATATTAAGATAATTATGACCATCAAAAAGGTAGAAAAACTACAAGTGTCAATGTATCAATCCATTTATTTCAAGAAAATGTCCAACAACATGCTTTGAAATTTGTTTAAAATTATATTTATTTTCCAATGAATGTCTTTAATTGGTTTTTGCCTCAATATGAGACCTGTATACCCGTATTATATAATGGGAACAATTTCTTAGGTACATAGAAATCTATTCCCATCAGAGAGAAACATAAGTCAAGGACTGTCAATCTATAAGGAAGATCTTGTAAGATAAAACACTTTTACTTGACACTATTTAATGACAAGAACACATGTTCCCCTAAGTGTTTCAAGTAGCGTGCTGCACTTTTCATTCCAGAGTCAAATGCCAACAGAACATAAACTTTGTGAAACAGAATGTAACATTTTCATTTGTTGTTATATTCCTATATTCAAAGGTCTTCTTATTTTATTAATTTCTTTTATTTCATTTCATTGCTTTGTCCCTGAAAGAAAACTGTACATGTGGATGGCAGTGTATGACAACTTTTATATTTCAGAGATTGTCAACTAACTATAATTCACAAGATAACTGAACCTGAGGGAATCGTTTTCATGGTATGGTAGCAGCAAAATTAGAAACATTCTTCTAATGTTTCTGGGAGCACAAACATACTGTGGTCTCATATAATCTTGCATTAACACATGGTCTGGGATACTTTACCAGGTATTTCCTTGGTGTCACAACACAAAACACTAGGACCCTCCATGTGCCCACTTCCAAATATTGGCTGGTAATTCAACATAGTTTACACTTATTGTGAGAGAGAATTTTTAGAAATCTCTACCTTGTACATCATTTTTGAGATATGTATAAAATTTTGCTAATTTGCTGACACTTCTACAAAGAACAAGAATAATTTCAATGAAATTGATGTCAAATACTATATGATAATTTTGCGAAAAACTTGTATGAGACGATAACTCTATCAATTTCCAACCGATAGTCAAAATATCTCCCACAATGCAACACAGCCGTAAAACCACATGTATCATAAGCCAACATTTGGTTACAATGAGCATAGAACACTGCAAACAATTAACTGCCAAACAATGATGACACGTACTGTGGCCAGAAAATTCATAGATCCAAAACACCCAAGAACAACCCGAGTATAAATTCACAAAAAAAGTCATCAACGACTAAAGCTTTGCTTCATGTCTGACATGGCCTGAAATATTATTCGACAGAAATGCCCATTTCATTTTACCAATGTTTATATGGTGTTGAAATTATGATATTTTCTCTGAACACATGCCAGATCTAAGTACAAGTGTCTGGAAATATCAAACACTGCTCTAATGGACTGTGCATCACACGGCTGAAGATCTGCCCAAACAAAACAATTTTGAACATGACAAACACCGAACACACCGAGATATTAATGCTCTGAGACATTATACTTGATTTTACACAGTTTTACCACCAAGACATAAAGGAATTTCACCCACTCATTTGATGTTTTTGATGGACTATTACCTTCGTAAATTAGAACTCTATCTTCAGTTTATGTAATTCACATTCCATTATGGATATAACAATTAAATTTGTGTAAATATACATGGACAATTTTTTTGTTGTTTTCTACAATTATGCACAGCATCAATAATTATGATTATACAACACAATATGACCCATAAACATAAAATTCAAATAAAAAACAAGTACATATATTACATCTGAAACTAAAGATACCGGTATAAAAATCACTTCAAATACATAGACAATTATGACTGGGTTTCACTCCCCATGGGCACATGTAGCACGTTCTTCAGTTTTTAAAAAGAATAATAGCTTGATTTGTAAATCCGATTAAATTTGGAAAACACGCACACACACTCATGTACACACACACACACATCCATAACAACGTTAATTATCGTGACAGCATACAACATTGGTGGACGGGACGGGCATGCAAGTCCCCCACAATCACAGGACCGACACATTTTTCAAGTGCCACGCCACGAATCGAGGTGCAACACCTTTTGAACAAGTTTGAGCGACTTAAAAATCTCCCTTGGGGAAGAGAAAAATGTATGTACACGGCTAAATGCTCATTATCTCGAGCATACTGTACACGCGACCCGCCAGGCGGTGGCGGCCGCCCACAATAATATCTGTAGTGTGAATACCCTAGCTAACTTCCTAGTGGCTCGCCACAGCTGAACACTGGGTATCAAAACATGAGGACTGAGTTAAGTGTGCAAACTACATAGTTAGTTTGTAATGCCGGACTCAATGTGAACGACTATTTATTTCACTGCCATCTCTTTCAGGCAGTAAGCTCATCGCCCTAGTTAATTTTTTTACCAATATAGAAAGTGTGCATTGGTGAATTATAATAATTTGATATTCTGCATCTTCGCTTCTTGTTAAATATAATTTTGAATGTTATGCAAACTGATCTCGAGAGTACTGAAATACATCTTATACAGTACACTTTACCTGTAGCTCACGTTTTAATAAAAATTACTTATACTAGCCTCAATTATTAGCAAAAAGCAACAGCAGTCTGTCCACTTTAAACCACAAAAAGTCCGATTACAAAGAAACCTGCAGTTTACAGGCTACCAGCAAACTAAACATATACACTCACACACACAATTATACGTACTCAAGCATACACACATACACATCTTGTAACTACTATTTTGCTTAATTTGTACAGCAATATCTTGTACTTGATCACAGATATATATGGATATCTGTATTTATTTTTTGTGAGGTTTTCTTCCTTTACTTATCTGCAGTAAATAAACTGACAACTTTCCTTCACACTGCTATAGACACTGGGGATGAATTGGGAGTAAGCAACACATGGACATGCTGAGAGCTACTGAAACCTGAGTGCGTCAGATGCACAACACTTGGACTTAAAATATCTGGCGGTGCCAATAAGAGGGCTTGTTCAATTGTGACGGAAACTGAAAGGCAGCTACAAGTAAACAATTGATATCAGTTTTTTAATTTGTACTTATGAAACCCACCCAGTTCATCAAAAACAAAATCCCTTACAAATTTTGCCTACAGCAGTGCTTAACTATGCCCATACCAGGAAAACAACACAATACACAAGTGAAATTCTTAATGAAACGAAATCCACAAACACTTGCACTTTGGACCCGGTTGCAAGTGGGCATCTGTACTGCCCTGACGTGATGCGATATGCAAAGTGCACTAACATCAAACAAATCCCTTGAGGAGATTACCTACGATGACAGAGTATGCATGAGGTAATTAACTGTAATACTACGTTAATCCTGTACTGAGGTAGCACGGTATTTATGCAACTTATTACTATTGTATGTATGTATATATGTATATATATGTTTATATATGTGTATATATATAATATATGTGTTATGTATGAATGAATTCTGGAAGTTCCTGAGTAAATTACAATTATATGATAGGATAAACATGTAATGGGTTTTAAGATTAAAAATATGCATTTATGGAGGCTTGGAGATTCAACAACTATGATGTACAACAGCAAATTTATTCTTCGGCAAAAGCAGCAGCATGTTCACACCAACCAAGGAAATTCTTGGGTAGATGGCGCAAACGTCTGTAACTTAATGGTACCAGCTTAATATACTACGGCACGGGCTGCAGTAAACACATATCTTTGCTAATGGATTCTGCTCGAGAACCCAATTCCTGAAACTCAGTATAAAGCACAGAGACAATAGTCCAACTGTATGCAATTTGAGGTAGTAGGTAGCCTTGCACTATTGCTTCTGGCTCCACTGAGCCCTGAGACGAAAAGCAAATGAGGTAAAAGAATACGGAGCAAGTGTTTGCAGAACTATTTCATTAAAATACATTGTGAAATTAACTGACAATTAAAACTTAAAAGGTAATTAAACCTGAATTAGTACATGGGATGAAAATATCAACAATCGAAGTTCTAGTAATCCCATATTCCAGGTTGAATCAATTTCACCTTTTCCATAATACCATTGTAATACTATTGTACACCATGAATTAGTTTTCGAATTTTTTTTTTAAACATTCACAATACCACGTGTGATGTATGTAAATTCAAATTAATTTTGTACTTCGAGGCAAATTTTCTGCTCGTATTTCCTTTTTTTTTTCTCTCTCTCTCTCTCTCTCAATATAGATGAATTGCATGATACTATGTTACTACTGAATATACTAGGTACTGAATAGTGAAAAACCTGGCATTATCCCTGAAATGAATTCCTGAGATTGTTCTGTCAAATTATGCGAAGATAATACAACTAATAATAAGCATGGAACACCAAACTAAAAATGTGGATGAACCAAGATGCTAGAAACCAGCTATCCATGCTATGTCTGGCCATGAAGCCTTGTCTCCGTTCTATATAATAAACAAAGGAAATATTATTTCCAACTCCTATACAAATAGTTGCTATTTGACAGGACCTATCATAAAAATATATACACAAATAAAACTTAAGATACTTTCTTAAAAACACTGAAAACAGACCACAAGGCTTCTTAGAACCAATATTCTAAAATACTATAGAGAATATTATTCCAAAGGTGAATAGAGGAGATGTTGCAATGCTTTTCACAACTTCGTAACTCAAACAATAACAAACACTTGGACAAACACTGTCGCCGACATGAAAAGAACTCCAGCGGTTCTTCAGAATTTCAGGACGTAAAACTGAACAAATCGAGATGCTAAGGTAAGGAGTAACCGACACAACTGCTGTTACATCCGATATTCTTCAGTTCCATGGGCACAGCTTTTGAAGCAACAGCACAATTGACAAACTCCTCCTCCATGCCAGAACTAAAAGTCTCCAAGCATTGCACATTGTGTATTCTCTACAAGATTTAAACTATAGCATACTAAATGGATTACTCTAGTTCATTATGCAAAAATGACTTAATTTGTATGACAAATCTCGTGAACCATGTTTTACCCGTTTAGTAGTCAAGCACAAAGTGCATCGAATTATGAAATATACATAACATTTTAATTACAATGAAGAGGCAGTAAAAATAATTTTATGGGTAAAATCGTTAGTAAATAAATTAACTGATCGTGAGGTGCTTAATACAACCTTGACCTTAAGAGCTACTTTTGTTATATAAACTAATAACCAATTGCCCAAAATATAAAGAAGCACCAAATAAAAACAACATAACCTCTAAAGATGCTGTCAAATATTTCAAACAAAGAATATAGTTAAAAAAATACTAAACAAGTGTGAAAGTACCCATACACCAATTTCCATCCCCCACATGCGTAAAACAATACATCAAATGCACAATGCCACATCAGGTTGGCTCTGATCAACAGAGGGTCCAACATAATGTAAATCATACCTAAAAACAATAACAAGATCTCTGCAGCGTACCCATTGCACCGAAGTTAGCATGGTGCGTGCCAAAGACACTTGAGTGAGAGAAGCCACTTGGTGGTGGCTTTCTTGTACTTCAACCTACCGTCAAAGGTCTTGACATTATAAAAATTCTTAATATACAAGAACATAAACACCACACTCAACACTCGTCACATAACACACTCTTTCACTCACACATACCGACTACAATTGCAATGGTGTGTAACGCAGTGCCAACCCAATTAAACACACGGTATCTTAACCATGCGTCTACAAATGCTTCCTATCCTCTTTGCACACTGTCAAAGTGTACAAAATTCTATGCCGACTTATCTCCGTCATACACTTTGCATCTTACAATATTTCAACAACGATAACAAAACTTTACAGCAAGCAACAAAACTCATTGGGAAATAAAACAATATTAAAATTTTAAGAAGTCAATTCAACTTCAGTACACTTACTCAAACAATAAAAAAGTTGCTATAATCCTAAATTTCGTGACATTGTACACCGTCCGACTACCTGAGATTGCATAGGGGAAACCTATCGTAAATGATGCGAACGTGACTGTGAACTAAGCGATGGCTTTTTCCTCCGTTAGGAAAAGTGGACATATCGGTAAAAAGTATCTCCTAGAAAATGCAGTATTTCAAAATGGCTGTATAAAACAAGAGTTTAGCATACTCGTGATGCTGGGTCCTGAGTTCGGTTAAAAACGTGTCATGTAATGAATCGCCTCAGATCTGAATCACTAACACTGCCCAGATAAAGACAACGACCGATAAATACTGGAATCTAAAATGTGTACGAATAATGCAACTACGACTGTATTTACTGACAAATATCTATATACTAGGGGAAATACATTGACTAGGAGCAGATAGCATTATGAATATAAATATTTCCTTACGTATGTAGAAAACTACTACAGCACAACAGAATGGGAAGGGATGAAGAAAGAGAAACCAAGGGTGATAATGCAGCAGTAACAGCAGTTTGGAGGTAATGTAACAGTAGCTTCTGATGCACCCAGCCACACGACGCTGGCTGCAGGTTGTCCTCAAACGATCAGCTCACATATTAAACTTTCAAAATTTCTTTATAAAATAAAATACTTTACAGGCTGTGTATAGCTGTGATTTGGCACTAGGATGTTTTAAACAATTGTCCCTGATTTCCCCTGTGGCATTTGGGGCAAGATAAACAAAATATGGTCATTTGCTACTGATTCCTGAGATGTAAAAAGATGTGATCTGTTGCACTTTCAATGACTAGTTTTCTAACAGGAGAGTAACGGTTTTGATGTTGACAATATTCACTTCAAATAAAAGCATATATAACAAAATAGTGTGTACAGCTCTTCGTTGAGTTATTCAGCATACTGTAAATGCCTCAAAACGGGTGACACTTTGGTGCTTACTTCCACCACATGCAACTTATACACATTAACGGTTTCGAACCTGATCAAAAAACACACCGAGAGTGGGACATTTAGAGTATGAATCAATAACTTTGTTTGCCAAACACACAATATTTACAACTGGTGATAACCTCCCCTCAATCGCAGAGAAAACCTCTTCAAGAATTTCATAAGCACGAAAAATATTAAAACTGCTTGCCAATTATCATGAAATACCAAAACATATCATTAACTCCGTTGAAAATTTCACAACAAATTTCTAAAATCTAAAGCCATCTTCCATATGAGGAACAGTTTGATCACCAGTTGTATTTGAACAATTTGTGTTTTGTAGCTTTTCAGTGAGGCACCATCATAAGATAAAATACTGCCCTTTGGGCACGACGAGAAGAAGTGGATAAAAGTGTGAAGTACATAGAGCCCTTTTCTTGACTGTACAAGTTGGAGGTCTTCAAATTCATTATGTACAACCCATATCCCACATTGAAATCTTGCCTAAACCTCAAAGATAAGAGAGCTACAAGTGTTTGTTCTTACACAGACATCCAGAAAAAGAAAGTGCTTCAAGAAAGAACAAAAAAAAAAAAAAAAACAAAAACAAAAATCATCATAATAATAATAATAATAAAGAAAAATAAAAGATACACAATAACTTGTTAATAGGACACTATTCTTGCTTGTCCTTTAACAATGTCATATATATATATTTTATATATATATATATTTCTATATATATCAAGTAATAATTATATATTTATATTTATGTATAAGATCCTTTGAGGTATTTCTGTTACTATCCTGATTGATTTTGTTTCTCTGTGAAGAACTTGTTTGTGAGGCTTGGCTTGAGTTTTTTTACTGGTTGTTGTGGTTGTGGACCTGAGCTTGTGGTTGAAATGCCTTGAGGCCGTACTCGGTCTTGTGCTCGCGGGCAATGTGCCGCCGCACAGTGTTGTTGCGTGTGAAGGTACGGCTGCAAAAGGGACACGGCACTCGTATCCCTTGATGGCGCTGACGAATGTGAGCACGCAGGTTGGTTTCATACCCGTAAAGTCGCTCACAGAACGGACATTTGAGTTTCTTACCTGCAAAGCAAAGGAAATAATAACTACTTGAAGAACCAGTGCATATGATTATTTCAATTGACAGTTTCAACAAAATATACAGAAATAATAAGTAATACATTTAAAATGAATAATAAAAAGGCCATCCAACAGATGTTTATAAATCACGGGTCAGTATTTACTTACTTACTTACTGGCTTTTAAGGAACCCGGAGGTTCATTGCCGCCCTCACATAAGCCCGCCATTGGTCCCTATCTTGAGCAAGATTAATCCAGTCTCTACCTTCATATCCCACCTCCCTCAAATCAATTTTAATATTATCTTCCCATCTACGTCTCGGCCTCCCCAAAGGTCTTTTTCCATCTGGCCTCCCAACTAACACTCTATATGCATTTCTGGATTCGCCCATACATGCTACATGTCCTGCCCATCTCAAATATCTGGATTTTATGTTCCTAATTATGTCAAGTGAAGTATACAATGCGTGCAGCTCTGCGTTGTGTAACTTCCTCCATTCTCCTGCAACTTCATCCCTCTTAGCCCCAAATATTTTCCTAAGAACCTTATTCTCAAACACCTTTAATCTCTGTTCCTCTCTCAAAATGAGAGTCCAAGTTGCACAACCATACAGAACAACCGGTAATATAACTGTTTTATAAATTCTAACTTACAGATTTTTTGACAGCAGACTAGAAGACAAAAGCTTCTGAACCGAATCAGGCATTTCCCATATTTATTCTGCGTGTCATTTATATTAGTTACTGTTGCTCCAAGATATTTGAATTTTTCCACCTCTTCGAAGGATAAATCTCCAATTTTTATAGTTCCATTTCATACAATATTCTCGTCACGAGACATAATCATATACTTAGTCTTTTCGGGATTTACTTCCAACCCTATCATTTTACTTGCTTCAACTAGAATTTCCGCGTTTTCCCTAATCGTTTGTGGATTTTCTCCTAACATATTCACGTCGTCTGCATAGACAACAAGCTGATGTAACCCATTCAACTCCAAACCCTCTGTGTTATCCTGAACTTTCCTAATGGCATATTCTAGAGCGAAGTTAAAAAGTAAAGGTGATAGTGCACCTCCCTGCTTTAGCCTGCAGTGAATTGGAAAAGCATCAGATAGAAACTGGCCTATACGGACTCTGCTGTAAGTTTCACTAAGACATATTTTAATTAATCGAACTAGTTTCTTGGGAATACCAAATTCAATAAGAATATTATATAAAACTTCTCTCTTAACTGAGTCATATACTTTTTTGAAATCTATGAATATCTGATGTACTGTACCCTTATACTCCCATTTTTTCTCCAATATCTGTCTAATACAAAAAATCTGATCAATAGTCGATCTATTAGGCCTACACGGGTCAGTACTATAACTAAGTAATTCGATTTTTTTTCTGGGTTTGAGATTATTTAATTATTTGCAAACTGTGAACATTAGATTTTCAGTTACCTAATTACAGTACGTACTGGCCCACAAAATGATTGGCTACTGAAGACACAATCTTTATGTAAAATGTTAATGGTTTTCAATTAATTTCACAGAATTGTAAAAAGATGATGCCAGTGTCTACAAAATGTAAGTTGCAACCTGCAAAAATATATAAAGGACAATTACGAGGGTAGCTAAAAAATAAAATGTCCTTCTTAAGCAATATAAAAAAGAAAATAATTGTACATACAACATTAATTTGAAATGCAGCTTTCCGAAAATATATTAATTTCTCATAATATTCTACGAAGCATAACTTTACCACATTAATAACAGAAAAGAAAAGAAAGAAAAAAAAGTCAGCTTTCAGAGGATAAAAGTCTATGAAAATAATATATAAAAACTCACTTTTAGTCTAATGAAATAAAAGCTAAAAGAACTGTGTTAGTTCGGTTAACATTCAATCTCTACTTGATTAGCAATCTTTATAGTACAAACAAGAAATCTGTATGGGAGCAGCAGAGGGATCCTGCAATGATAAAAACACGTACAATAATAATTAATACATTAAAAGTTTGAACATAAAATTTCAAGATCTAAGATCATAAGAATTAATAATATAATACAGTTTTGACAGGAACCAAAACTTGAGTTTGAAATGTATTCTCATTTAAATGGAAATAAGCTTTACCCAGATAGATAATGTAAATATTGGTATATAATATATTTTTATGCTCGACCATGCCGAAATGTAGTAATTATACACCTGGTAGCAGTCCTTTAATGCATGTCATTAAAGTACACCTATTCATTAAAGTTCAGGTTTTCGATTATTCTCGGATATGCAATTGAAAGATAACGAGGGAAACGTCATGAAGGCTGGAAATCCAATACTGTCGCAGAAGGTTATGTTCTGTTACTATAATAATTAGCGTTAATTGTAAATAATATTCAAATACATTCAATTTGTCATCTCGTTTTTAAATTCTAAATCAATTTCCAGGTTATACATTCCAGCATTACATCAAGGTCAATGACATTATTGTTCCTCGGAAAAAATCAATACTTTCGCGTCTGCGCACATCTCACAATTCAAGAGCTATGAACAAGGTCACTTCCGATCTTCCGTCAGATACAAATAAAATGTATACTTCTGAATAATTTAAAGTTAGAAATATGGTCGAGCATAAAAAGTCGTATGAAACTTGCCTATAATGGTAATTAAGACGCTCCTATGAAAATTATGAAACTCGCTTGCGCTCATTTCATAAACAAACATACTTGCGTCTTAATTACTATCATTATAGGCTCGTTGCATAATGTACTATTTTAATACCGTGTTTGCTAGCATACTTTGCGCCATCGCGTATTTTACGCACCCTAATTTTTAAAGGATTATTTTGAACTTTAATTTTGCTCCGTGTATTTTCTGCACATATTTTACGTACTTTTTTTTTTTTTTAGTGTAGTATGAATTTTCCTTCCCTAAATTCCATTGGCAATACTTGTATTCCACGGCATTGTTCATTGACCAGTATCCAACTCAAATACCTGCTTCACAAAGAAACCCTAAATAATGTTACTTCAACACTGATGCTTGTTCTTGTAAATTACCCCTAAAAACAGTGACTGTGACAAGTTTTACTGTTCAACAGGTATCCTGCAGTTGTCACCGCAACATTGATCAACAACCTATAGGCCTATAAACTCGTACAATGTGCTCAATTAAAGACTACCTATTGAGAATGCTACGTCTGGTATGTACTTTGCATTCATTATGATTGTCATATACCCCAATTTAATTATTATTTATAAATCAAAATTACCAGTAGTCTCAGGTGACAAAAGTACTGTATTCTTAATTACTATATACTTGAATAAAACCCAGATTAAGAAGTCTAATTTCAAAAATTCACATATTTTACGCACCCCAATTTTTCAAACAGCCAAAACAGATTAAAAAGTGCGCAAATTATGCGAACAAAAATGGTAGTTTTTATATGTAACCCCTCATCACGTCCTGGCCTCCTCAAGTTTTTAACCCACCATTCATCACTGATCAGTATACATGTGATTTCAAATCACATCTTACATTAATATATGCTAAACATCGGTAGAAAATTTGAAGGTTATATCTGTATAATTAGTGTCATAATAGCCTTCTTAAGTTTCGTAACGTGAGTCACAGTTTAATTTTAGAAAAAATTTCCTCTCTGATTATTACAGAGTAGTGTCTTAGCACTCCAGTTATACAGGGTGATTCACGAGGAAAGGTAAAAAATTTAGGATGTGAATTCTGAAGTCATTCTGAGTCAAAAAGTTCATATGAATATGGGTCCGTTTTTGAACGGTTACAGAGATATGGATCCTTGATTTCACAAAAACTTCCAAGGTTTCACTGTACTAACTCGCATTTAGAGACAGACAACGGACAAATTTAAAGTTTATATTCACGTATGCATACATACCTAATATTCTAGACATCGAGGTCGATGTTTTCGCACATTTTCAAAGGTACCTCCTTCTGCTTCATTGCACTGTAGCGCTCGGGCATGAATCGCACTCATCGCTCAGGAGAGTTCCTCGTGGCTGTTCTTTATGGCGCATCCAAAATATGGTCGATTAGTGCCTCTCTCGTTTCCCCCTTCCTTTGCTATACCAAGTCTTTCATCCAATCCCATAGACAGTAAGTACTCTTAGATATGGTACCCTTCTGTTTGGAAAGCGTCGTTCATATTCAGCGACGGCACGCAAGGAACTTCCATCACACAAACCATAAACATACACAATATCGGCATATTCTGTAGTCGAAAATTTATAAGACATCTTGAAAAACACAACTTAACACTTCCAATAACTGTACCTGTATAACTACTGTACTGTGGGTAGCTGTCTGAACTGCTGTGAATTGATAAGTGATAGTGTAGGCTATTTGTGTTATCTGCGGGTTCTGTATCATTACATCAGACAAGGGCAGGCAATTGGACATTTATAATGCCTCACCACCTGGTTTCTTTCTCTTATCTACACTGCTAACAATGCAGATTTCAATGTTACGTCATTCATTGCGATTGGTGACCTTGTCTCAAGTTCTCAAGTCAGCAACATATGGTAATGTCTGATTCACATTGGGGCGAGACTTTTACCAAAAAAAAAAGCATCTAGCTCTTGTCATCATTCGAAAACAGACCTATGTTCATGTGAACTTTTTCACTCAAAATGGCCTAAGATATCATATCCTAAATTTTTTACCTTTCCTCGAGAATCACCCTGTATTTCTACAGTATTGCATGCGAGTACATTCACTAGATATTTGTTTCTTATTGATTGCACTGATACAGTGAATAGATCTGACATGGCGGGAAAACAAAAGAAGTGGAGATAAAAACTAAAACAAGAAGGAAAGATAAGAAATCCAAACAAAAACACCAATTAGAAGCTAGGAAAAGTAGAAGGGAATTGAAATTAAAAACTATCCCAAGTAGAAGGATAAAACATTGAAAAGAAATGAAGAGCAGAGGCCAAAAGAGAGTTGCAAAGCATAAATTATTTAAGAATACACAAAATAATGCTCCAAATAATAATGGCAGTGAACATTCTCTTTCTGAGTCTGCAAAATCTTTGAGAAAAGCAATGACAGAAGTGAAAAGGGCAATGCCACAATCCCCACTCAAAAAGAAACAATAGTTTTAAGAAAACGTGAACAAGAGGGAGATAAGGCTGAGACAATAACAGACACATGGAAATATCCTCCCAGCTATTACCATTAAATTCAATCAGTGAGTGAGTAACAGGAAAAATTTCTCGTGTTCCGAGTGGACAAATGCTCTTAAAATATTCTGCAATATATCAGCAGTTCGTTCTGTTCCTGGGAGGAGTCAGCAAACAACACTTTATCACCAGCCTGTCTTTAAAGACTTCGAGACCCTTCGCCATGTACTAGGGTTTTCTCTAAAGGGAGAACTCTTTTGTAACACCTGTCATCACCATGTGCATTCATCTATTTCTACAGCCATACAGAAAGCTAAATGGGAGGTATATGAAGAAATCCATTGCATTTCTACTGATGGCAGCCACTGACGAGCTGATATTGTAATGACAGGAAGAGAGAAAGAGCCTTATTCTGGATCCCACCGTGAGAATGGAGCAGCACATACAACAGGCAACACAAGTGAGCGACGAAAAGGAGGCAATTTATCGTCCATGCATCCCTCACTTCAGTGAGAGTTATAATATACCTATACATGCATAGCAAGTAAAGGGTCTTCTTTTAGGAGCTCGGGGAAGTTGTTTTAAATATACTAATAATTATTTATTTTATTTAGTAGTAGTAGTATTTATTTATTTAATCTGGTAGAGATAAGGCCGTCAGGCCTTCTCTGCCCCTCTACCAGGAGATTCCAACTATAATAATATGAAGAATAAAATTACAATTAGTATTAAATTTACAATTACAATTACAATAAAAATCAAAGTACGAAAAGATTACCTGACTAATTAAAGCTAGCTAATTTATCATAGAAAAACAAAGAATATTTTATAGTGATGGAATTACTGAATATTGAAATATTTTGTGATAGATTAAGGAAACTATTTACGATTTAATTAATTTATTTATTTAAATTTAAACATACAGAATAAAGAATATAATTACAAACAAACAAGAGAAATAGAAATAAAATAATACAAACAATATAAAAAAGGAGATACAGTAGATAGAAGAAATCAATTACTGACCAAATGCCTAGTAAGTTTGCGTTTGAATTCAATTTTATTTCGACAGTCCCTGATGCTAGCAGGTTTATAATTATTTAAAATCTCTAGGTATACTGCAGCATGATATAGAAAGTATTTGTCTACAAATTCTTAAGGACTCTATACTTATATTAAATACTCATTTGTATTCCACATATTATGTGACTGTATCAAAATTTTATAGCAATTTTTATAATACCAGTTTTCATATTAGTACAGTTTTCATGTTAATTAAATTAAATTGTTGTATGTTTGTAATCTGGATCTGAATGGTCTCCTTTCTTTGTGAGAAATTATTATTATTTTTAATACATAAGAAAGAAAAATACATGGCAATTTTGATTTAACAGTATTTAGTGTTCATAATTCCCAACACTGGTATATCAGTTGTTGTTTATTATAATGTAGAACCCCGATTATCCGTCACCCTATTAACCGATTGTCGGATTATCCAACTGTCTTCCTCTTGCTTCTTTTTTCTACAGAAATACATGAAGTTCTGTACATTACATTAGCACGTTATTTTTTCGAGAGAGGATTATTACAAGATTTCGCCCTTACATAGTATGGTCTACTGTTTAAGTTGCCGTACTGTATAACTTCTATATAAAATTTCTTCCACGGATATAAAAAAAAAATCGTGTTGTACCCATTATCAAAAAGTGGAAATAGAGTGGTTTGGGGAACGAGAAACGGTGGCTCATCTCAGAATACAAGATTGGAGTCACAACTGTATGCAATTTAATCAAGGATAAAGTATATAAAGTACCGGTACGTAAATCTACAAGATGAAACGTCCACTCTTCCTATCTTCCGACAGACAGCTATTATAAGGAGTTTCCTTACAACTTAACAACCCGTTGTTAACAACCACACTTAAATCAGTGACATTCTGATCCACCACCTAGCGTATTCAATACAAGACCATAGAGGAGCTTACGAGCATGTAAGCATTATTCACTAAATTTACGAAAATCTTTTATGATACGGATTATCCAATTTTTTCGATTAACCGTTCAGCCCACCCCCTTCATTAACACAGGTAATAGAGGTTCTACTTAAAAGAGTCGAACTGTAACATGAGTCACATGGAATGACACTTCTTCATGATAATGCCTGCTCACATATTGCCAACTCCATGAGGAATTCGATTCAGAGATTTGGTTGGGAAACGCTTCAACATCTCCCCCCCTCCCCTACAGCCCAGATCTCTCCCTATGCGATTTTCACATTTTTGGAGAATTGCAGAAAGACATTCGTGGACTTCGTTTTACATCGGATGAAGACATGTGTGACTGAGTAAAGAACTGGTTGGGTAGACAGTGCACAAGCTTTTTCAAGAATGAGATTGATCGTCTTGTCTGCAAGTGGGATAAATTATAAACATTTTGAAAATTACTTTTGAGGTAATAAATGTTCTATTATACCTTTTGGCATATGATCCGTTTTCATTTGACTGCCCCTCATAATATTCAAGATAAATCTAAAACCTTAAAAAAAATGCATTATGCATGAATTTATCTCTAAAAAGACCAAAACATGCAAATATGCAAGGAAAAAGTATACTTATCTCGACTCACTAAGTCATGAAATAGATATTTACAAAGTTTGAGAATTGCAGCAAGCTTATATAAAAAACATGCATTTACATGGAAAATCTGTCTTTATTTATTACCAGAGACCGGAACTTTGGCAGAATGCCTTTTTAAATGTGTTAAATTTATCTTCATTTTGAAAGTAAATCTGTACAAATTATACCTTTGTGATTGAAACGTCACAGTTTTATGTTGCCCTTTTCTGCCTTTTTTTTTTTAATATAAATGCCTAATTTACAAAATATATGCTTTTTTTGCCTTTATTTTATTATTTATTTATTATTTATTAATTTATTATAAAAAATTGCCTACAGGTATATTTTAATTTATTTCTATAACAGCTACAATGAAAGTGACTTCACCGAATGTATATTATTGACTCTTTGCAACAATGAGTGCTGCCGTGCAAAAATGTAACAACAGTAAGCGTTTTAATTATCACTTGTGTTTATTTGACAAGGCAACAATGAGTGTGAGTCTAACGTTATTTTTAACGGTTATTTTTCTTTCAGTTTTCATTGCGACGTTGTTGTAGCTAGCTAAATATTTCATATCGCAACATATCAGTAAAACCAAACACAAAAATGCACTTTCCAAGGCTACTGGGAAGTAGATTTCTTTGCTTCCAACAATAATTGCAACAGCAAGTCGAAAATCTCAATTTGCATTCGACTTATGTAGAGCTTTTCTTGCTGCTGAAATCCTTTTGTGGAAAGTGTAAGGTTGTGGGTCCATACTAAAGGCCAGGTTATGAACCGACTAAACCGGAAGCAACGTTCTGTTGCTCTCTTTCTGAGTTCTGTTGCCACATAGTGGCACGAGATCAAAGCGTGTTTAGCATTTGTCACAGATATGTTTAAAATAACTACTATATATAGTTCTCGATAACACTATCAACAATATTAGTAATTAAAATTACGGTTTTTAAGAAAGCACGAGCTAATTGACGCTGGTACGAAATGCGACTCATAATGCACGTGGTACTGCAAATGAACAGGGAAGTTTGGCTACACTGTCTCCGTGATTCCGTTGCCAGATTTTCGTTAGCAGACGACATTTTCACGTGAGGTCCAATGAAAAGCTCCGTTCTTCCTTTCCCCTCCAATCCTCCACACTCAACGTGTCATCGCTGTACAGTCTACCCCTCTAACCAGCACTTTCCTCTCGCCCTGCCAACTACTTCCTGTTTAGTCGGTTCATAACCTGGCTTTTGGTGTAGTGCAAGGTTTTTGTAATTGCCTTTTATTGCGTACTTTAGCTATTTGTAATGCCTTTTTGCCTGCCTATTTTAGCTATTTATGATGCCTTTTTGCCTGCCTATTTTAGCTATTTATGATGCCTTTTTGCCTGCCTATTTTAATGATTCATCATGCCTAAACTTCCAGTCTCTATTTATTACTAATGGCAGGTACTTGACTGTTCATCATTCACCTAGATGAAGCCAATTGTGTAGACCAATTACCAATAGAGTCATTGCCCAGGTGCACCACAGGATGCTGGTCTACACTACACTTTTGATAAGATGAGATGATGATGGAAATTTGTTGGGTTGTCACAGGGAAACCAGAGCTCCTGGAGAAAACCTGTGTTTCCTGGACAACAGGCTTGCACAACACAAATAAATCACTGGACAAGGCATTTGTTTTGTGGCTAATGCCACTGGTGTGTTGTTCAGAAGCCTCCAATGTGTCCTACAAGATTCTGTGAACTTGGTACATACCAAAGACGACCAAAATTAGGCGACTGGAGGTTTACATCCATCAAGGACTAATTCCTGGTCCTCTTGCGAGACTGCCACACAACTGTAGTTCAGGCCAGAAATTGCGTCAAGACAGTAAGAAATGTCACTTTGGGTACAAGGAAGGTCAGACCAAAACTCTGGAAAGCCAATTTGATTTCAAGGAGATCCGCAATTGCTTCACCGCTCACTCCTCAGCATCAAGCAGCGTGATTACAGTTTGTGACAATACCAGAATTGGACTGTGGGCCAGTGGTCATGGTATTGTTCATGGATCAATTGCGATTTTGCCTCTTGTGACCTGATGGTAGAAAGAGAACATGTAGGAGAGCTGAAGACTGACATTCACCTTGCAAATTCTCTGAGAGGATGCTGTTTGGACGTGACGTCATCAGGGGCGGCTTTCGAAGAGGGGCTGCGGAGCTGCAGCACCCCCAGACATTTGTCTCGTTTTATGTTGTGAAATACACTTATTATACAGTCTCTATTTAGCGGCTAGAATTTTTTTAAAATTTCGCTCTCATTGACATGTACGCAATCGTTAGTGAAGTCACTTTCTCCCCTGGTGCTGCCAGAGCGAAGCCAGAGACAAGGACTATGGGTGAAGCCACTTCCTCCCCTGGAGCTGCCAGCCTCATCTCGGATGCTTTGCG
The DNA here is from genome assembly GCF_040183065.1 of Periplaneta americana. Classification (NCBI taxonomy): domain Eukaryota; kingdom Metazoa; phylum Arthropoda; class Insecta; order Blattodea; family Blattidae; genus Periplaneta; species Periplaneta americana. The sequence goes on from NC_091128.1 coordinate 145,415,648, forward strand.
CGTTAGTTTTACCCCTCCCCCTGCTGCCCCTTCCCGCGAATCCAGAGTTTCCAGGCGCTGCAACATTTGCAGCAGCTGTCAGTAGCACGTAGTTTTAAATACATCTTCTTTAATGTTGTGAGTATAACAAGTGCAACAGTGTTTAATTCTGTACAATATTTACAGTCTATTCAGTTCAGTACCTTAACAATTCAGGAAAAATGTGAAATTAAGTGCCCATCAGTTGAATCTCATTATGGAAAGAGCCACTAAACAAAATACAAAGGCTCGCATATTTTTTGCTAATTTATCTAGTATCCCTGCTTTCTTCTCTCGATCTCCACACAGTCTGTATTAGATTAATGTGTTTCAAAGACAATTCCATCAGCTAGGGCAACAAGATGGAGTTTTAAAATAAGAACAGTAAATGTTGTTCATGAGAAGGAGCCATTACTAGAGTGTTTTCAAATCATAATGGAATCTGAAACATCTAACATCACAATAAATGAGGCAAGCATGGAACAGTGCACAGTTGAGCAGCGAGATCTGTGAAAATGAAAACCCTAAAAAGCGTCATAAGGTCGAAGGGATTCAGACACGGGTTGCGGCAGACAAGGAAGTGTATAACCTCATTATCACACAAGCTAACACCCGATTCCAGTTCATAGATCATCTGACATTATCTTCTCTTCTGTGTCAAGAAAAATTTGAATGCTACAAAAGGTCATTTCCTGAAAATGACCTAAATGTATGTGTGAAGCTTTTTCCAATGTTCGATAAAGACAAACTAAAAACGGAACCCACTGTCTTGTATCAGAGACAAGAATTCAGAAATATCAGTGACGCAGTCAAGCTCTTGCAGTTTCTTCTATCTGAGAACTTGCAGGTCTCATTTTCACAAGTTGTGAAACTACTACGCATAGCTATCGCCATACCAATGACAACTTCCGTACCAGAACGTTGCTTTTCGTGTTTGAAGAGAGTAAAATCCTATCTTAGAAATACGATGAGAGAAGTGACTGCATTAGCTATGTTTTCCATTGTAAAGATTATGTTAAACGACATACCGGATTTTAATAAGAAGATGATTCAAAAGTTTGCAACCTACAAGACAAGGCGCATGGAACTAATCTTTAAATAAAATAAGTTGCTTGATTTATTTTTGTATGCAGCCCCCCTTAATTCAATACCCGCGAGCCGCCACTGGACGTCATTATATATAGTGTGGGGCAGTATCAGCTTCAAGGTCCAGACACAACTTACTCTCATCTATTGAAGTATTCTGAATGTTCACCAAACATATTACGAGATATAGGTGTTACCAGAACGTGTAATCCTCTTCATTCCTTTCATTACTGAAAATTTCATCTTTATGCATGATGAGAGACTATGCCACTTGCTGCATGACAGAACATCTTCACAACATAAGGACATGAGCCCTGAACTGATCAGCACACAGTCCAACCCTCAGTCCCATTGAACAATTATGGGATATGCTTTAGCAGAATGTCCAATGTAACAAATTTAATACACTAAGTAAAAAGCAGGCAGTATTATGCTTAATTTACAATGACGCGACATCGCAGTATCGCATCGCGGATTGGTGTTCACAATTCTGTGACTTGAATCGCTGGTTCGTATTGATTAGGAAACTTAAAATGAAACGATGCCTGCCTTCTCAGTTTTTGGAGTAGAAGAACTCAACATATCATAACTATATGCGGATGACATCTTCGCAATTTGATGATGTCCTGCATATCATTAGCCCACAAATACAAAAACGTCCAATGCGGGAGGCATCCAGCAGAGCGTCTAAGCGTAACTTTGAGGTTAGGTTTCTCTAATAGTTGGTATCTCTCTTTAAGAACTTGGTTCTCTCTCTTTACGATTTTCATATTGTAACTACACAATGTCCATTAGGCCTATAGTTTGGGATAAATCTGGGATAAATTAAAAAGCACCTCATTAAATGGAAACTCTTTGAGGACAATTTCACGAAGGTGGAAGAAGGATACTTATTGGAAGAAAGTAAATTTTCCGAACTTCATGGGAGCCATGGATGGAAAGCATTGTGTATTTCACGTAAACAAACCGTAATATAAAAGGTGAACCGTAAATAATGTCATTAATTTCAGAGGGTTATTCTTTGAGATATTTTAAACAAAAAAATTTATATAATTTTTGTTTTCCTTTTGCTTCCTTTTCGAGATAAAAACTGTTTTATATGAAACATTTCTTACAGTCTTTAGGAAAAACTATTGATTTAATTACCAATATTTTCAGTCAATTTAAGGGAGCAGTGTATTATGATAATACGCAGAAATTTGATGTAACAAATGTAACGTTTTAAAATTGCTTTTCAGAACGAAAATTTACAATTGTTCAGATTAAATTTCTGCATATTTCAACGACAAAAACTAATATTTTTATCATGATACATTGCTCTCTTAAATTGACTAAGCATATTGGGAATTAAGTTAATTCAATGGCTTTCCCAAAATACGCCATGAAATGTTTCACATAAAATAATTTTTTCTCGAAAATGAAGCAAAAACGAGCAAAATTATATTAACCTTTTTGTTTGAAATATTCCAAAAGAATAACCTCTAGAAATTTATGACATTACTCACGGTTCATTCTGTATCATTCAGGGTATCCTTGAACCAATTCTATCAACATCTCATCTGAAAAAGTATTCAATTTTGCTGCATAAACAAAACACATACGCATTCCGGTAACGTCGTGCAGTAAAGTTAACTCAATTTTAACTTTTGTCGCGTCACGATCTGCGTCGTGACATCATGGAACTCGGATTTCCTATTGGGCCATAATTTATATAATGTCGCATATGTCGCGTCATTGTAAACGATGCATTACTTGATGAGTGAAAGTGCATACACAAAAAGATGATCCAGGACTCTGTGGTCTTCATGCCATGATTCATGCAGATTGTCATTGTCATCAGAGCCAATAATATCTATGTAGGCTCAAGATAAGTGCACTAGTGGCAGCATGACAAGTTTCAGTGGCATAATTACTTGTTAAAGGCAGTAAGACGTGAGGAGAATTTGTTCGCTGCATTTAGCATATATGGTAGTATGGCAAATGAGAGAGTTTGGAATAAATTTGCTGATGTAACAATATTTAGCAAGGAGTTGTAGTACCGACTAAACAAACTCACCTACCAGCCTTGCAATGTTGGGGTATCAACTAGTTGAAAAGTATCAGAATGAAGTGGAATTGTACCCAAATTTCGCCCTTTTTGGAGATATGAAGGTCACTCCAAAAGCAATGCACAACATATTTTTTTAAATTTATTTTTATTCTACACCTTTGCAATTTATGGGGGTTATAGATACAACCTTCCCGCTTGTATTCAAATTTAATTTAAGTCATTCCCATGAGTGGCACCATGATAGCACTCTTCAAGATGGCTGCTGTACTTGACATTCGTCACAAGCAACGTGATGTTATTGAGTTCCTGTGCTGTGAGAACGAGACAGTAGGAAACATTCACAAGAGGTTGAAAAAGGTGTATAGAGATGCAGCTGTCGATCACAATACGGTTAGTCGGTGGGCAAGCAGATTATCTGGTAAAAGAGGGCACTCCAATATTCGGGATATTCCTCACAGCGGCAGATCATGCACTGCACGAAGTCCTGACAATGTGTAGCGCTTTGACATAGTTGTGGCTGACAAACATGTAACAGTGAAAGAATTGTCACTCCAAGTCACATGTCAGTCACAAGACCACAGACCAGATCCAGAGTTACCACACGTACCAGTTTTCCAGGATTGTCACTGCTTTTGTGTCTACTGTCCGGTGTCCCGACAAATTCATTCGGGATGGTCAGATGTCCTGATTTTGAGTTGGTTTACAGCTTCTTTGTATTTTAAGGTTACTACAATATACTGTATCTACTGTGTGATTTAGCCGAACTTGTTGAAAATTTTAAGTAGTGATACAGAAGTGATATAATGATATAGAAGATACATTGACTTACCTAAAAAAAAAGTGCAGCTTTTAGAATCTGAAGTGTTTGGTCAATTTATTTGCTTGAAAATCTTTGCAAGTACAAACTTGGATGTTCATGAATGGGAAAGCAGGAAAGTTAAAGACAAGTGGCTTACATTTTTTTAAGACTGTAAACCATACAGAACAGTATTCAGAATTATTGGAAATCTGTCATTATTTTCACTGTGCCTAATCACAATGCAAATCTTGAATGCAAATTTTCTGTGATGGCAGCTAAAAATCAATTTTTGCACAATGAGCGGGTGTTTTAATTATATGTCCCAGTTTCAGTTCCAAAGCTTATGGCAACCCTGACCAGATCAGAAAACTTGGATGGGCAACACTGAAACATCCGCCTTACAGTCTTGATCTGGACCATGCGATTACCATCTCTTTGGTAAACTGAAGAATTCCCTTCGTGGAACAAGGTTTGAAGATGACGACTCCCTCATGAATGTTGCTAAAGAGTGGCTCAGACGTGTTGGTCCAGACTTTTATCGTGCAGGTATACAGGTCCTCGTTCCAAGATGGCGTAAGGCAGTTGAAAGGAATAGGGATTATGTGGAAAAGTGACATTTTGTTTCTAAAGGATGTATCTACATTCTGTGAAAATAGCAAAGCTGAAGAATAAAAATGTAATTATTAAATAAATGTTATGCATTACTTTTGGAGTGACCCTCATATACCACAATTATCCAGCACTGTAGAACATTAAAAGTAAAGACTACTTAAAAGCAAAATTGTAATACACACTTTACAGCCAGCTAATTGACGAATTGAAAATTGAAAATCTTTTGGGAGATATGGATTCCAAAGCACTGAAAGCAAAAATTAAAAACATGAAAATTGAAGGAAGATATTCGGAAGACAATTCTTTAAAAAGGTGTTCAGATGCACCTTACCCCTCTTCACATTTCATTTTCTTACTCATTCAGTACACCGAAATTGATCATCTGTAATGTCATTTTGTATCATATACTAGGTACTTTATTCGCTATAATTAATGACACAGAGCAACTTGCATTAATGAGAGAATAAAGTGGTTAGCAAATAGTGAGTAAAGTTGAGGACCTGTTAATTTCAGTCATTATTATTTCATAGTAGCAAATTTATTCACGAATCTTATTACATGGAGCAAATTCACCCAACTGCTACCAAAAATGCCAATGAATAGTGAACAAAGTCCCTCATGTCACATACACTTAAGATTTCAATGACTCCATCTCAGACATTCCTTACAATTTGCAAAAATGACAGGATTTTGAAGACTTTAAAGAAGGCTGGAAGCAAAAAGGATTTTGATAACAGGAATAGCGTGCATAGGACCACTTGTTTGCTTTCTTTCACAGCAAGGTTTGCAATAATTTAGAAAAAATAAAGTTTAAGGTAAAAAAACATGATATTTAAAAAGATAATAATCAATTTTTTATGCATAATGTATTATGTAAAAAAATATATTTTAGAATAAAATTGTTACATCTAATTTTGAGTAAACTGCCAATATGTGCAATTTTTTTCTAATAAATTAATTATTATAGATCATGAGCATCAATCGTGGATGAATAAAGGTCTATAAAATTTTAGTAAAAATTATTTTAGTTCATATGCATAATTTATGGATGAACTGGCTTGTACATACTCAATATACACATACAGCACAAAAGAAGTTATAATACCCAGACAGGAGACAATATGACAAGGGCCAATTTTCTGTATTAGGGATCCTGAAAATGTATATTTCTTACATACAAATACTTGTGGTCATAATTTTTCTCCTATTCTCTGCCAAAATAAACAAATTTATTTTTTACTTCACAGCACTGAAAAGATATTTTAACTTTCAAATTTTAATTAATATAAAGTAAATAAAATTAGTTTTTAAACTTGATAAATTCTTTAAAAACTTGTACGTGTTTGATCTTGAAAAGTAATTTTGTACCAAATTTGAATATATAATATTATATACTTACCAATATAGCTTTTAAGGAACCCGGAGGTTCATTGCCGCCATCACATAAGCCCGCCATTGGTCCCTATCCTGAGCAAGATTAATCCAGTCTTTACAATCATATCCCACCTCCCTCAAATCCATTTTAATATTATCCTCCCCAAAGGTCGTATTCCCTCCAGCCTCTCAACTAACACTCTATATGTATTTCTCGATTTGCTCATATATGCTACATGCCCTGCTCATCTCAAACGTCTGGAGTTAATGTTCCTAATTATGTCAGATGAAGAATACAATGCATGCAGTTCTGTGTTGTGCAACTTTCTCCATTCTCCTGTAACTCCATCCCTCTTAGCCCCAAATATTTTCCTAAGCACCTTATTCTCAAACACTCTTAACCTCTGTTCCTCTCTCAAAGTGAGAGACCAAGTTTCACAACCATACAGAACAACCAGTAATATAATCGTTTTATAAATAAATTCTAAGTCCAAGTTTCACAACCATACAGAACAATCGGTAATATAATTGTTTTATAAATAAATCCTAACTTTCAGCTTTTTTGAGAGCAGACTGGTTTGCGAATAATAACATGCATTTCTCATATTAATTCTGTGTTTAATTTCCTCCCGAGTATCATTTATATTTGTTACTGTTGCTCCAAGATATTTGAACTTTTCCACATCTTCAAAGAGTAAATTTCCAATTTTTATATTTCCATTTTGTACAATATTCTGATCATGAGAAATATTCATATACTTTGTCTTTTCGGGATTTACTTCCAAACCTAATACCCAATGGTAAAAAATAACCACATACAATGTTTTATAAGTACTACCTGAAACACTCTCTTCATATCCTAGAATAGTAATTCAATATTGTATAGATTATATTTCATATAAGCATAGTTTAATTTTAATTTTATTCTAAGGGATAGTTTATCAATTTTCTTTTGCAAATTTCAACCATCATAATGAATTACGTGAATATAAACATGCTTAAGCAAAACATAACAAGTTTTTTCCCCCCTCCATTTATCTTAAGATTCATAGCCCTATTGAATCTGAATTGTATTTGAAAAATATAAATGAATTATGCCATATTTATGCATCTGAAACTAGCTTCATGTCAGCAAAGATATGTGCAGAAACAAATAAACAAGAAAACAAACAAGTGCATGGATGGTGGGTGCATGGGTCGACAAATGGATGAATGAAACTTCAAATAGAGTAATTCAACACTTCCACACTAACCAGTCAATCACCAAATAAGAGAAAGTAATTAACATTACCATCAGCTGTTGCAATGGAGCCACTTTTATGGACAGCCAGTTTTGTACTTGAACCCGAGTTCCAAACATTGGCTGGAATTATCTCAGGTGTTTTGTCAGCACTCGTCTCTGTGTATGGCGCAGCATTTGCCACATGATGCTCTTCAGGGCGGCTGGAGAGCTCAAGTTTTACCCGCAAATCTGCATGACAAATAATGGAAGTTAAAAAATTACTAATGTACCTTACTAAAGCTAAGACAATCAATCCTTATAAATTATAATGCACAAAGAATTAGTCCGAAGTTGTGGACAACCAGCAATAAATGTCAGAAGGATTGTAGATTCCTTTATTCACTTACAATTAGATTCAGGGATTTTGGTTCTTGTAAAAAGTAAATAGATAGACTAAGAGCAAGTTACTCATCACTACTGGCAAACGACGGATGGGCTGGGCCTCACAGGTCAGACAGCACAGTCATAACACCTAACACTTCCTTCTTATAATGACGTGGTACACTCCATCTTAAAAAAAAAATTCTTCCACACAACCTATTACTAATCACTACATCTGTTGACATGTCATAATGACATATTTTCGTGACATAGAGTGTCCCTCAGCTACGAGCATAGATATTGTTTTCATTCTTCCTCTTCCCTCTTCCCCTCCTGTATGTGATTAATTTCTTTCTTATGACCAAAGAGAGCAGATGGGGTGCGTTATCAGTGGACACAAGTTTACTATACCGAGAGCTTTGACTACGTCACGAGGTGGGGGAAGGGGTCTTACCTACAAGGTACAGTCATTGTAGGCACTAAGCTCTCGGATGTTGTATGTGCTGTCTGAAATAGTTTTCAATACCTGTGCATTTCCTGGCGTATTTGAACTTCCTGTCTTCTTCACATTCTACTTTATTGGTCCTTCTACACTATTTCCTGTATTTACTTTTTTCCTATCGCAGTCCTTCTAATTAGTTCTACTTGTGTTTACCGTAAGTGCAAAGCATTTATTTGCCTTTACATTACAACTTAGTTTGTGATATGCGGAAAAAAAGAAGCCTCGGCATATACAATTGGAGCTATTTGTTCAGAAGTTCGGATCGCAGCACTTTTCCACGGATGGTGAAAAACTTACATGCATGGTATGTAAAGTAGATCTACTGGGGAACAAGAGACACCATGTACAAAAACACTACAACTCTAAAAGACACAAGGAATGTTTTAAGTTGTTGAATTTGAAGAAAGTCGAAGCTATTCCCACAAGTTCAAATATGGAATGTGATTTTTACCAAGACTTGGACCACATGTTCGTTAGGGCAAATATTCCATTTAAAAAACTGAAACACCCATGTGTCAAATCATTTTTGCAAAAATATACAAGTAGAACACTATCAGGACAATCTACTCTGTGTACGGGTTATTTAGCAAAACGTTATGAAGATGTCTTACGTGAAATTAGAGAAACCTTAAAAGATGAAAAATTGTGGGTATCTATAGACGAAACGACAAATATTGCAAACAGATCCGTTGCTAATGTTATTGTTGGGGCACTTCAAACTGAAGGTGTGGGCAAAATGTTTCTATTGACATCCGAAGTGCTAGAGAAAGTAAATCATGTTACCATTGCAGCTCTGTTTGAAAAATCAATGCGATTATTGTGGTCTGACGAAATGGAAGCAGAAAAACTCTGTTTGAAAAATCGATGCGATTATTGTGGTCTGACGAAATGAAAGCAGAGAAGCTCTGTTTTAAAAATCAATGCGATTATTGTAGTCTGACGACTTGAAAGCAGAAAAGCTTAATGAAGTATATTGTCGTGCACTGTAACAAATGCAGTCATGAAGAAGAGCAAAGTAGTACATAGTAAAATACTATGTTTTCTATGTTGTTGTATTTATATACAATATATTGTTCTTATGTAGCTACATTAATATCATATAACACAGAACGATGTATGTTGTAATTAAATGCAAAATATAAACAATAGGTTATTTAATATTATAAAGTGAAATTACTGAATAGTAAAGATAATTTGCTGCAGGAACTGTACTCTAGTCGTTGTTATTGTAGTGACACGATGACATCCACCCCCTCCCTTCCTTGCTCCTTAATACATTACGATATAGTGCATGTAGCAGTTAACTCAACGGTTTACGTACACCAAATGCTCTCTCTGCTTATGACGCACTCACTAGTCAAACAAGCAAGGACTGTTATTGCTTCCTACTAATGTCACTGGTTTCTGATTTTCTTTTGTAAGTGAGATGGCACACTCTTAAAGTTTTGGCAGCTATGTGCTTCAGTTCCCAATTCTGCTGCTAGGAGCACTGTAGCTAATGAATATATGAAATGGCTTTGCTACAAGAAAATGTGCAATGTGTACTGTACAAATTTCATGAAAGGATTCCTGCGAAGGGAGTATGGTCGCATTTCAGGAGAAGATCCGAGCAAGGAATGCTAGTTTTTTCCCCACTCTTACAACCAACCCCTGACACGGGATAAGCTGGCCAATGACTGAACCTTGTTTATCCCAGTCGGTCAATGACATCACCCCCATCCACCCACTACTTCAGAAGTGCTGAGTTACTAATTTACCCTCTCCTCTTAACCCACAAGGACCATACTCCCCTCATCATCATCATCATCATCATCATCATCATCATCATCATCCTAACACGTTAAAGTTCTGTAAGAACTGTTACATCTATAAAAAAATTTTCCATTCATATTTTTGGAGGACATCCAATCAATCTCTTCCCATTTGATTTGTAGTTCAAGATTTCTCTAGGGATCCTATCTCTGAGCATCCATCGAACATGTTGTAACCAATTATTCTGATATTTGTGAACATAATCCAATATTGGGTCCATATTCGGTTCATGTAATATATTGTGACAGCCACGTCGAGTGTCGATCACGTATCCCACACAAGGAGTGTGCGCGAGAAGACATGAGGCCCGATAGACGAAGCGAGCTCTGTGGAGTGCTGAAGGCACGACGTAAGGGGAACGACGACACGCTGTTCCGCGGCAGAGAGGGGGAAGTAATGCGCCTGCGACTGAGGGAAGAAATCCAGAGAAATCGAGAGACGCCATCTTCTCTAGATTGATCGCGAAATCGTACTCTCTGGAAACTATGGTTTGGTCATAAAGAGGAGACGCAAGTGAGCTGCAGCAGTTAGTTAGTTGCAGTCGTTGCTAGTTTTGGACAGCAAGGCAGTCTTGTGTAGCAGTGAAGCCAGCTTCGAGACCGGAGTTCGACTTGAGTTGTGTCCGTAACTGTGGGAGCCGGAAGTCCTGAGTTTGAGTGCAGTGGACTGCAGTTGGGTGACCTGAGTTCGAAGTTCAGTGGACTGTCTCTGAAGGTCTGGGGTTCGAGATACTGTGAACTCGAGCAACTGAGCTAGAAGAACTAGCCAAGGCAAACGAACTGTGAACTGAGAACTGACAGTTCTGATTTGTAAATAGTGATTTGTGAACATTAGTTAAGATTAGCAGTACATTGTTGTTCTCAATAATCCAAGTAAATTGTCATTGTCCTCTGTGGAGTGCAATAACGAATACTGTGTTACTGTGTGGAGTGGAAATCCCATTGTTGACGGGAGTGTTTACATTCAATTATAGAAAGTGATTATTGTCGTAACAATAAAAGTTACACTCTTGTTTTGAATTAAAAGTTACAATATCTTAATTTTTTATGTGATCAAACTTGGTGTGACCTGCTGTTTGGCGCATCAACTGTGATTCTACTTCTATTGCCTTGTAGTACAGTCCACGCTTCAGTCCCACAACAAAGGACAAGTCTTGCAGGGATTTAATACAAACAAATTCGCATGTGTCTTTGAACCAGAGAAGGTTTCATAACTTTGTTTAGCATACACTAGGATTTATTAAATTTAATAATTTTTTCAAGCATGTCCAAGTTTGTGGAAAATAAAAGTTTGTAACCCAAGTAATTAAATTCATTAACTCTTTTCAAAATTTTATCACTGAAGCATATTTTACTTTGGGAAGAATCCTTGCCATGGAAGGCCATGATTTTTGTTTTGTATGGTGATAAATCTATATGATATATCCTTGCAACTAGTGTTAGGTAATGCACCGATTGCTGTAGATCGTCTCGTCTTCAGTGGTAGCAAGAAGGGCTAGATCATCAGTGAAAATCAAAGTGTACAAATTCAGAATAATAATAATAATAATAATAATAATAATAATAACAATAGTAATCATCTCCTTTGCAACAGTCTGTACAGGGCCAATGCCTACCATCCAACAACTGGTCTCACATTCATGACTCAACAAAGATGAATGATCATCCAGTCAGTGTGGTTAGCATGATAATCCCCCAGCTATTATAACTGCCTCGCACTAAAAAATATTCCATTTCGTATGCTTGTCACTGGCAATATTTACTTACAGATACTGAATATGAAAAAGATCTGTTCAATAGTTTGGAAGAAATCAGTGTACATAGGTAGGCTGAATACTGCAATCTAATTTTTTGGTGTCAAGGATGCTAACATGGTCTCAAAATCACACTTTTTGCATCATGAGGATGATGACGTCATTGTTAAATTCTGAATATTAGATATACAGATACATAGATTTGCATCATCACAAGTTTTTATCATAAATGATAAAGTGAAAAATACTGTCATAACATAAAACATTTGTCACACATACCTTCTCAAAGACAGATCAGTATGTGTATAAAGGGCAGCAACAGTGTTTAACTGAGAATCATAACTTTTGCCATGTTGCTTTCAGTCGGCTAATTACTGACATGGATCTGAAGTTCGAAGGTTCAAATTCACATGAGAGTGATGGTATTTTAAGTGGAACAAAAAATTTGGTATGGCGTTTTTTAGAAGGGGAGTAAAACATGATGTCCAGTTGTCGTAAATTAATAATATGCAAAAGAATCCTGATCCAGACAAAATTATTGGCCAGCTGTTGCTTGCCCCACTACATTACCTTATATGGATGGATAATTCCATATGAAGAGTCCACTGCAAGAATGATGGATGTCATTTGGAATACATTTTGCGGGACAAGCAATTGAAAGTTTGAAATGCTTAGCGCTCAAAGCTTAACTGTGATTTTCCGATCATTACTGGACAATGACTATCAGTGTTAATACCATGTAACTCTCTATATACATTCTATATGTCTTAAGCTATGCATTGACAGTCTTGGTTCATTTTCGACAAAAAAGTGACATCCATCATTCTTGCAGTGGACTCTTCATATACAAACATTTTAACTGAGATTGCAGGGATCTTTGCAAGACATCTCGTAAGACTGTAGAAGTCTTTGATGAGCAAAGAAGTAGACAAAGCAGAAAAAATGGAACACAACAGACTTTAAAATCCTGCAACACCTAAAGGACCCAAGAGACTATCATCATAAATTATTTAGATTTAGAAAGTACAAGGCCAAGGTGACGAACAGTTCAGCAATTTACAGAACAGATTAATGTTGAATGCAATTTGCAGAAAGAAATCTATCATTATTACAAAATATATTTGATTCATTTATCCGAAAGACAAAGCACTTCTTATATAAGTACTTCATTTTAAACAATAAAATTATTTTAAAGCATGATCCCGCCATCACCGCCCTGCCGCCACTACCACCACCACCGCCCCGCCGCCACCCTCCCCCCACCACCACCATCACCACCACTCCAACACCACAATCACCACGAATACTACTATAGCAGCACACTAAAACCAAATGTATTAGGTGAAATTATCAATTCACATGTTTTTGTCACTATAGTAGGAACAGCAACGTTTGAAGTAGTTATTAGAATTAATGTCCCATAAAAATAGACGTCAAGTTTAAGGAACAGATATGCAATAATTAACCACCAGCACTGCAAATTATCAGTATAACTTGAAACCTACAACCAGTTTTGAAGTAAAATTAACCTTGTATTCAAGGATAACGACAAGAGGCAGATATTACACTATGATACTACAGTCCACTCACTACTTGGTTCGAATAACGTTTTCTTGGAAAGCAGTAAAAAATGAAAACATTTTAACGGTAATAATAAAAACGACCTTGACTACATTTGACCTAAAATTTAAAAACTCAAATTAGTTACACAATTTTTAACTTCTTTATTTAAATTTTACAGGCATATTGTATGAGTTCCGATAAGCTGATGTAAATAGAATTACTTATTGTATGTTTTGCCATCTGAATAGCTTATCTCATGCTACATGAATTACTGTTCACTAAAATAGCTTGATTTATATGATAAATACAAATACAGATTAATGTTTTCAGCAAGTCATCTTCGGATCAATTAATTATGAATATAACAATAAATATGAACACATTATGGTAATAATTAACCATAACATAATTCTTTTCCATTTGAATACTAGCAGTTACAAATGGTCCGATTGATACACACAATCAGCAGTGACCTTCCTAATGGAAGACTCTGTTAACAATTTTCGATACAAGAACTAACAAAACAATGTTAAGAAAACCAGCAAACAGTTACATATCTTATATTACATGTCACAACTGTCTATTCATGGAAGATAATTTATTTCTTCAATGACAACCTGTATCTATCAACAATTATTTTAACCATACTTAGTTGTTCACTATATCAGTAACAAAAATATACACCTATAAAATTGTACTCTACAAAGTCAAATAAACTCAGTTTCCTCTGTTTTAACACAAAACACGTAAAAAAATAAATAATTGATTAAATGGCTATCTTACTCGTGTTAATTATGTAAACATGTGTGGCTTCCAGCTGTTTCGGTGTTGCTTGAAACCATCCTCAGAGCCTACTAGCCTACAGAGGATGATGTCAAGCAACACCGAAACAGCTGTAAGCCACACATGATTACATAATTAGCACGAGTAAGATCGCCATTTAATTTCAGAGGGTCTCTAGTTTTGTATATCTGGGCTCCTTAATCAATGACACTAATGATGTTAGTGAAGAAATTGATAGAAGAATTCAAAATGCCAATAAAGCATATTTTGGATTATTGAGGCACTTTAAGTCAAGACTTCTTACAAGGGAAACAAAATGCAATATTTATAATGTTTTGGTAAAACCTGTATTAACATATGGCAGTGAAACATGGACCCTCTCAAAGACTCATATGTCAAGATTGAGATCCTTTCAAACCAAAACTCTAAGGAAGATATATGGCCCAATATGTGATAATGGAGAATGGCGAATAAGATACAACTTTGAACTTTACCAACTATATAAGTCCCCTGATGTGGTTACATTCATTAAAATATCAAGATTAAGATGGGCAGGACATGTGCAAAGGATGGCAGATCATGAGATACCCAAGAAAGTTATGGGGAATAAATTTGAAGGAAAAAGGAGTGTAGGACGACCAAGACTGCGATGGATGGATGGAGCATTAGAGGATCTAAAGAAAGTGGGAATTAAAGGATGGTGGTTGGTTGCCAGGGACAGAGATGCATGGAAGAGAGTTCTAAGGGAGGCCAAGGCTCAAATTGGGCTGTAGCGTCGATGATGATGATGAAGATCGCCATTTAATCAATTATTTATATTCAAGTGTTAAAAGTAGTGTACAAAAGATTCAACATGGGTAAAAAAATAATTTATACATTAACAAAAATCAACCAACAAAAAATATTGATACAGTCCCATATTATAGCTGATTTTTGTCTTTACTTTCGGAGTTCAATATTTGGTTGGGAGTCCTTTGGATTCCAAGATGGCTTCCAAACGACGTAGCATCGACTCGACTAACTGAGGCAGGGATATTTCTCCATTCTTCTTCTAAAGCATGTTTCAGGTCTTTCTTGTTGCAAATTTGTCTTGAACGAATTCTTCTTTTCAGATGGTCCCATAAACTCTCAATGGGGTCAATGTCTGGAGACTGTGGGAGCATTTCCAAGTACTTTGGTGTGTTATGCAGAATCCATAAGTGCGTATTGAAAGCGGTGTGCTTGGGATCATTATCTTGCATAAATACAAAATCTTGTCTAATCCCCAATTTCTCTGCAGATGTGTGAAGATTGGTCTGTAGTACATTTATATACTGTTGGTGATTCATGACGCCATTGATAAAATGCAAGGTCCCTACCGGAGAGGCACTCATGCAGCCCCATACCACTACAGAACCACCACCATGTTTCACAGTGAGTTGCAGATTTTACTCTTGTAGCTCTGTATTCTTCGTCCTCCAGATTTTTCTTCTTCCATCTGAAGAGAAAATACTGAATTTAGATTCGTCAGTAAAAATGACTTTGTTCCAAAATTTTTGGGTGGTGCTGATGTGTGTTTCAGTGAAGTGTAGTCTCTTCTTTCTGTTTTGTTAGCTTACAAAGCATTTTCGTCGGGCTGTTCTCCCATGTAGTTTGTTAGCTCTTAGATAGTTACGAACACTGCTAGCAGAAATACTAATATTCAAGTCATTCTTGACACTAGGTGCTAGATACCTAATCATTGTGGTATACCTGGAAACGAGAAAGTCGATAATATTGGAAAACAGGCAACATATCTGCAACCAAGACCTCTTCAAGTGATATCTCTATCCAATGCTTTTGCTTCAGTAAAGTCTCACTTTACAAACCTATGGATCAACAATTGGCTCTCTTCTGACAAAGGAAAAATTTTACAGTCTGTACAAAAGAAACCAAATGACCTGGAAATGTACAAAAACTTGCCCAGACATGTTCAAACATTTTTAACAAGAGCCAGAACAGGTCACATTGTCACTCAATTGTACCTACACCGATTTCACATTTCTGATAATCCTACTTGTCTGTGGTGTAATAATCAAGATGAAGATCTGGAACACATTCTTCTATACTGTCCATCCATAAACCACAAAAGAAGTAAATTAAAATCATCAGTACCAGTTGCAGAAGACACAGCCCTGCAGTATATATTGACTACACCCCATCTCTGGCTACTAGCAACAGGCATCTATAATGAACATCGATCAAAATACCCCTCATTTCTCGTGAAAAACAACAACTGAATAGACTACAGTGGACTATAGTAGACTTTATGTTGTCAGCAAACAGCTGGATACATTAAGAAGATTGATGATTGACACTAGCTGCTAATTTTGGTGCACTGATTTGAGATTTTTGCTTTACTCCCCTTGTTAATGCTCTCTCAATACATACATCCAGTTTTCTAGGACGTCCCAATCTGTGGCTATTTTCCAACAATTTTCGTTCGCTGACTCTATCAATTATATGCTGAATGGTTGTTCTTGATCTTCCAATTAATTTACTAATTTCATTTAGCGATTTACACTCATTATGTAAGTGAATAATTGTCCTTTTAGGTCCGCCGAGTTAGCTCTGTGGTAGCGTGTCTGCCTCCAGACTAGTCGGCCCAAGTTCGATTCCCAGCGGGATCAGAGATTTTCATGTCAAATTTCTACCTTGGGACTAGGAGAGATAGTGGTGCACAACTTCTAATCACTAGATTGTGCACCAATATGCCTGGGTTAAATCCCAAATCTCTCTGGAGTGCATATGAAGAGAAGGCATATGCCACTGTTGACAGTGATTCGTCCATCGGATGGGGATGTTAAGCCTGGCAGTTCCCTTGGTATTATTCGACAGGAGTAGGCTACGTGCCGGCACCGGGTTTCCCCTTCTTCCTTCCTCATCTTCATCATCATCATCACTCATTCCAGACACTACACTTACACATACACTCACCCTAGTACATGACATAACTCTCCACAGATATACATCATGTACAGTGTGACCCGCCGAAGTGGTGTACAACTAGAAAATGGGTCACAGTTCTGCCATCTATCTGCAATATGCGGAACCCGAATCACGCAAGTGAAGTGGGTAGGCATTGGACACACACATAATTGTTCTTTTCTCTTCGACTGTAGACTCTCTTCCTTTGCACCCCATTACAACACTGATTTGCATTCACGAAACAACACACCTGCACAGCAATGTACTCAAGACCAGACTGAATAACAACGCTACAAGAAACACTCTCACTCGACTGCATGTACACTTGCTATTGACTGAAACGTAGTACTGTATCAATGCTTTTTTTTTTTTTGTGTGTATTTCTGCCGCTTTGGATTCTTCTATTCTAAAACACAATTTCTTTCAAGATTCCCTCATTCCTATTTCAAAATTCAATCAAATGAAGAGTAATAGATTATACCCATTTCACATTTCACTAGATATCACGTGCATGCATAATTAATACACAATTCTTGTAACTTGCATTAGGTGTAGCAATACTTTCTACACTCACTGAAATTACATTTTGTGTATATAAGATCTTCCAGCTAGGTCCAATGGACCCGTCGACCAACAGCAGATGTGGTCCTCCAGACATTCTGGGGGTTGTGTGTGAATGAGGTAGCCACCAAAACATTAAAATATGGTGTTCACTTAAATTGGCTACAACTTGCCATTTTTTAAGAAAGAGAATTCAATATCGAATACAATGGCCAACACCTTCCTAGGACTTATGAATCCAAATATCTTGGAGTTATTTTCGATAGTAAGTTAACATGGAGCAACCATTTGAAATACATTTCTGAAAAAGCTCGTAAAGATTCTCCCTTCTAAAAAGACTAGCAGGAAAGAAATGGGGATGCTCTAGGAATACTTTGAACACTACATACAAAATGTTTATACAGCCAGTGCTGACATACTGCAGAGAAATTTTAATTACTTCACCTTTCATAAACGACATAGAATATGTTCAAAACCAAGCTCTCAGACTCATTACTGGTGGAATCAAAACAACTCCAATAGATTCTATGAGATTCCTCACTAATATTAACAGCATCAAAATGACAATAGAAGAAAAAGCACTGATTCAATATGAAAAACTTATCAGATTACCAGGAAACAATTGGCATTCATACAGTCCTCTCTGTAGATTCAAAACTCAAAAAAGTTTCATATCCATTGTTCAAGAATTAAAACAGAAAAACAATATCCCGAATTTAAAAGAAAACTTACAAATTAAACCAAACCCTTTAACTCTATTAAATATAGAATATAATCTAAATTTAACAGAAGAAATACTGAAATCAGAAGTAAACACTGAAATACTGAAACAATTGTCTTTAGAGACAATTAATATTAGGTACCCTCCACAAAACTGGCTTCATTTATACACCGACGGATCCTTAATCTCCAGAAAACAAGATGCTGGTGCAGGTGTTACGTGCTGTCTCTTCTCACTTTATAGATTTCTTGGATATGGAACAACAAGTTTTGATGGTGAAATCATTGCAATAAGCGAAAGTCTCAGGAATCTTCTATGCCACATCAATATAGTTATATTGTCAGACTCCAAAGCAGCTATTCTATCATTAGTCTCTAAACACACATCTTCATCTCAAACAGCAGAAATAAATAAAATGCTCTCTCAATTAATATCACTTAATAAAAGAATTGTATTCCAATGGATACCATCCCATTGTGGAATCCTGGGAAACGAGAATGCAGATGCTTTAGCAAAGAAGGGCAGCACTGCTACTTACAGACCTGTTACTAAATCTACGTATTACTCTGTGAAAAGATTTATTAAATCTACATACTTAGACTTCAACAAACAAAATTTGATAACACAATCCCAAGGGAAAAATGGAACTCTCTGCATCAAAATCCACAGTTAATTCCCGATTTACCACGAAAATCGTCTGTAGCTGCATTTAGATTGGCAACAGGCCATGATTGTTTTGCCAAACACCTGCATAGAATTGGAATATATCAGTCCCCTAACTGTCCATTGTGCAACTCAAACCAAGAAATGGATTCGGAACACCTCAAAATCTGTGCTTCAGTGGCTGGTCATGATAATATCTTTGAAAAATATTGGAGTGCAAGAGGTCAAATGACTTTATTGCCAAACGCCTGGCATTAGAAAACAATAACAACAACATTTTGTGTATCAATACTTTCTACACTCACTGCAACTACATTTTAATTTTTAACATTGTTTACAATTTTATCCCTGAACTGTGTTCACATTTATTGTTATATTCATATTTAATTGATCTGAAGATGGCAAAATAACTTGCAAAAAACGTTAATCTGTATTTGTATCTATCATATAAATCAAGCTATTTTAGTGAACAGTAATTCACTTAGCATAAGATAAGCTATTCAGACGGCAAAACATAAATAAATAATTCTTTATTTAAGTTATGAACCTAAACATAGTATTTATGAATTTCCTTTAGTCCAGCAAAAATTAAAGAATTACATATTGTATTTTCACTTCAGTTACAAGACCCAAACTATGGAAATAAACAATTCCCTCACATCAAAATAAACTGAATATTG
Source organism: Periplaneta americana (assembly GCF_040183065.1). NCBI lineage: Eukaryota > Metazoa > Arthropoda > Insecta > Blattodea > Blattidae > Periplaneta > Periplaneta americana. Next base: position 145,435,174 of record NC_091128.1, read on the forward strand.
ATTCATTCAAACATTCATAGTGTCCATAATGGTGTGATTTCATATGTGTGATTTATCCATTTTACAGTGTGACTAAGTGAGATCTGAACTTTACAAACTTAGTTTACTTCAACATGTTTCAATAATATGTGTTTTACTTTTAACGAACACTTTTTTTTTTTACATAATACATGTGAACACTATTACAAACTCGAGGAATGTAGTAAAAAAATGGATCTAAAGAGGGCTATTACTTAATTCTGTCCATATCAAAGAATGTATGGATTCTAGGATCACTTTTTACAAGAAAAATAGCTTATAAACCTCTTCGGAATAAAAAAAAAACAATTACTGCAAACTATAAGCTACTTCAGAGACATTATACTGTCTGCAACTGTCACTGTGTGATGAAATCTTACAAGTACATTATTACACGTAATAGTACACTCACATTTTTTACTGATGGGTGCTTTGATTGTTTATCATTATTTGGGCTAGGATTTTGATGACCTATAAATCATGAAAAAATATCCTAAAACAATGCATTTATGATCTAAAAATCTTAAAAAAAAAATGCCCTTAAAATGCCCAAAAAATTGATCTTACATTCTAAAATTGGCTTAGTAGGGAAAAGAGTTTTGTGCTACTTAATATTTAGATTAGTAATTAAATTAAATTCTGATACCAACACTTAAGTTTATTTAATTTTACATAATTTTTTCTAAGTGGTACACTTTAATTAATTATTTTACCTGATGTAGTCCATCACAAGGCCACTCATACGGAATTAGCAAGTACAGAGGAGTCTATATTGAAGGGATGGTTGGACTGATCCATTACATGGGGTGTACTACGTTAAAAGGGCAATATTTGTGTAGAAAAACGATTAAAATATTATACAAAATAATGGGTATTAGCCACCGGCGTAGATCGGTCGGTTAAGACGCTTGCCTGCCGATCCGGAGTTGCGCTCGGGCACAGGTTCGATTCCCAATTGGGCTGATTATCTGGTTGGGTTTTTTCCGAGGTTTTTCCCAACAGTAAGGCAAATGTCAGGTAATCTATGGCGAATCCTCGGCCTCATCTCGCCAAATATCATCTTGCTATCACCAATCTCGACGCTAAATAACCTAGTACAGAGTCGTTAAGCAACCAAGTAAAAAATAATGGGTATTAATGGACAAAATATGTAGACAAAATATCAAAGGAAATAGACATTATTTTATATTAATAATGGGGATTTGTGGCCAAAATCAAATGAAAATGCCTAAAAACTGTCCGAATAACTCAAAAGATGCTCTTATGAGCTGAAACAGACAAAAAATGCAAAAAAATATCCTAATAAATATGTCTTAAAACACTCAGTTTATCACATAACATATAAATACTAAAGCGGCTATGTTTCTGGCTTACTTGAAAAAAGATGCAATTTCATCAAAATCCTAGCCCTAATCATTATCCTCAAGTACGAGGTTCTTCAGATATATGGCTGTCATAGTACAGGATCTGGCTCCCAGTGACAGGCCAAGCATCAGCCGATAAAATGCTGTTTACAATGGCAGAAGCAGAAATTGATTATGAAAGCTACCTTACAGTAGATTAAGTGTCGTCTTTCCATTCAGATACAAGCTTGATATCTTGAGAATATGTTCCCACTTACTCGTTTAAGCTCAACTGAAATTCTTCTATTTCATGCTTAATATAAGCTTGGAGTTCCTCTGTGTGCGAATTTGTGCGAGACACTTTTGTCTTTCAAACATCCCATAAATAAAAATCTAAACTGATTAAATTGGGAGAGCATGACAGGCAATTGGTTTCTGTTTTTTGAACTGTGTAAATGTTAAGAGAATTGGGAGAATATATGTTTTGCAGGGGTTTGTGAACTGTCCAAAACAAGGGCATGTATGGAGTCTTGGCAATTCAACCATTTGGATGTAACAGTTGTTACAGTATTTAGTATAATGAGAAAATGACACCAATTCATTAAATTAACTAAATACAAAGCATGTCCTTTGGAAGTTTGGTTATTTAATATAGATAAAGGCCTCACCGTCCTCATTGAATAATCAAGACTACCTATCCTATATGTAGTCAACATGTAGATACTATTATTGGAGAAAAATCCATTCCAGCACCGGGAATCGAACCCAGGTCCTCTCAGCTTTGTGCACTGAGCACTCTTTCCAACTGAGCTATGCCAAGACCCGATTCACGGCACTAGCCGAGCTCTCCTCCTTTGTATCATCAATGGCCTACTACCTGCATTTGGCTATTTAAAGCAAGCAGATAAATGTGACCTAACTTACGTGTTGTTATGAAACAAACCTGTAATTATCTTTTTTTAAAAAATGTATTTATGATTCTAACATATCACTTAACATTCTTTAAACAATTAGCATTTTTCAGTAGCCCATGTTATCATAGACGTCACATTGCATATATAGCATTATTACCTCATGAGGTTAAAACACTGTATTTTAAGTAGCCATATTTTAATACTGATAGTATTCTCCGTCCTACATTACATATCTTCACAGCAAGTATTCTGCTTCAAAGCACCGCAAAAGTTCTTCACAGGCATCAACACGTCGCTGTTAGAGTTCTGGAGTGAGCTGCTGTGGCACCCACCTTGCAGACACTTTGTGAAACTTAAGCACGTCATGAATAATGTGATGTGCTGAAACATGACTAACGTTCAGATTTGTGGCTATTGCATCCACGGTTACATGTCGATTTTCCATCACTATTGGCTTCAACTGCTGTAATAGATTCTGGTGTCACAATGACGTGTGCCTGACCCAAGTGGGGAGCATCTGTCACAGAAGTCACGCCGTTACTGAACGTTCTACTCCACTCATACACTTGCTACTGTGATAAACATGTATCACCATATTGAACTTCCATTTCCCGATAAATTTCAATAGGTTTCACACTTTCACTGCTAAGAAAACTTATAACAGAACGTTGTTCTTTGTCGGTGCATGTCTCAAGTGGGGCTGCCATCTTTAAACTGATACTGTGACAGCGTTTCGCTTTAATTTCAGTTCTTTGATGAACATTCGAAACAATCTTATTTCAAAATAAAATCACCCATGAACTGTCTTGTCACATAACTCACAAACAATTAACGAAAACATTGTAAAACAAAATTTTAAATTGAATGCCTTTGAAAAATATGCCTTTAAAATTTTAAATGTTTGTAACTGTAATAATGCATATAACTCAATTAAATATTCTTCATACATCTATTACATTCGCAAGTTCAGCTGTATTATTATTTTATTATTATCATTATTATTCCCTCAGGTTTACAAAGTTAACATCTTCTGATGAACCATTACTTACTTACAATGGCTTTTAAGGAATCCGCAGGTTCACTGCCATCCTCACATACACTTGCCATTGGTCTCTATCCTGAGCAAGATTAATCCAGTCCCTACCATCATATCCCATCTCCTTCAAATCCATTTTAATATTATCCTCCCATCTACGTCTCGGCCTCCCCAAAGGTCTTTTTCCCTCAGGCCTCCCAACTAACATTCTATATACATTTCCGGATTTACCAATACGTGCTACATGCCCTGCCCATCTCAAACGTCTGGATTTAATGTTCCTAATTATGTTAGGTGAAGAATACAATGTGTGCACTTCTGTGTTGTGTAACTTTTTCCATTCTCCTGTAACTTCATCCCTCTTAGCTCCATATATTTTCCTAAGCACTTTATTCTCGAACATCCTTAACCTCTGTTCCTTTCTCAAAGTGAGAATCCAAGCTTCTGACAAACCATAAGTTATACAGATAAAATCAAATCAATATACGAGTACATTTGAAAATCACTGTCAACTACCTTATTGCAATTGATTTTTTCTTACAGTGATGTACCATTCTGCATAATCCATTCATTTATCATCTAATAAATTACATATACAAATTAACAATAAATTCCTATATACAACTTATATATAGTATTGGTAACAATAAATCATCTATATTGTACTTATTTCTAGTTCCTTTTTTATGTAATATAACAGTAAATCCTTTATATTGTACTTATTTCTAGTTCCGTTTTTATGTAATATTGAAACATGTCCCATTTTCTAAGCTGGATGCATATCTTCATCACTTATACATATTTCAAATAACACTTTCAATTTTTTCCCATAAAATCACTGTACCTAATAACTTATTATTACTGTTATTATACAACTAGGGCCAGCCCATGGGGTGGGCCAGCTGGCAGCGGCCCGGGGCGCTGACTTGAGGGGGTGCCAAAATAATGAATAATCATATTCAACTTATTATGTATTTAATGAAACATTGATATTTTTATATCAAAAATTATTTCCAGTAGATGAGACCCTGGATTAAGTAATTACACACTATTAAATCAAATATCATAATTAATTTATTCTGAATTTAATGTTTCTGCACTACACAGATCGAGCTTACATCATGTCACATGAGTGTCCAACAATGAATAATGTATCTTGTTACTCTGAAAGATTATCATGACTCTGGTAATGCCATAGATATTACAATGGCCAAAGAAATAGCAGAAACACTTGACATTGATCCTGTAGTTCATAAAACACCATCCAGAAAAAAGAAGAGGCAATTTCTTTAGGAAGCAAAAGATGAAGCCCCTCTTGATCCTGAAATCCACTTCAAAACTACAGTATTTTATCCATTAATTGACATAGCATTATCCTGCATGCAACAAAGATTGAAGCAGCTGGATACACACAGTGAAGTTTGGGGATTCCTGTACAACATGCAGAAATTACCAGATCCTCAGTCTCTGAAATCTAAATTCCTTAACCTACAAGAAATTCTTCTGGATCAGACTTCAGCAGAAAGTGATATTAATGGCCAGGAGCTCTACGGTGAACTAATACATTTACAGGCAGTAGTGAATAACAACATAGTAACCCCCAATCAATCTTTGAACTTTAATATTGGTCTTGTAAACCAAAAATAAGGAATGCCTTTTAAAGCTTCAGAAAAACATTACATTTTTTTATTAAATCCCAAAACTAATATTTTAAATAAACTACTTTCTGACATTAAAAATATTGTAATCATAATATTAATAACAAGAATAAATTCGTAAATAGTAGTATAATGTTATTAATGAGATAACTACTATTAATGAAATAATGAAGTTCATTTCATTAATAATTATATGTTTTCCTGCTTAACGGTGTTTCATTGAAGGAAAAAGGTAATAAGAGTTTTGTTATATTTAACATGTAGAATCACCTCTTAAATAATGTTGCAGAAGTTACCATCCTCCCTGTATAGTATTTGTGCTGATTATTGTGGAAATATTCATTAGTAATGTAGTTGTAGTGATGGCAATAGTTATACTCTTACAGGTATTATTAGCCCCAAAGTATCATGAACATAATCACAAATTACCAAAAATGACAAGCTGATTTCTTGTGTATCAGTTGTTTACCCACGCTTCTTATAGTTAGAATGATCTTTTCATTATTTTCAATATGCTGCTGATATTCAAATGATATTATTCTGTAAGATGTTTTGGATGCAAGCTTTCAAAGACACTTCAGAGGATAATGAGGAGTAGAATGTAGGCTGCAGCAGTAAGAATTTTTTTTTTAGCTATTTATATCCCTCCTCTGGCATGTAGCAATAACTGTAGTGGAACAGCAGCAGCAGTTGCAGTAGTAGTGGTAAGCCAAATCCAGCAACCTTCTAACCGGGGTACATGCATGTCTCAGCTGGTGATGCATCATCAGCTGTCATGATTTCTGTTCCATATGCTAGTCTGTTTATTTTGATAGGACGTGAATTTGTTGGTACACTCATCCGTTTAACATGAAATAATGTAGCTATGACACACGAATTCATTACCGTACATGTGGTTTCAAATATACTTATACAATGGACTTCTTGGTCCAGAACTTCAGTTAAATTGTTCCAGTGACAATCACGTTAAGAGATTACGTAAATATGAAGAATAACAGGCAGTGAAGCTCAAGAGAATTCTCTTGCAATTCACGAAGTTCCCTTCCACAACTTGAAGGCTGAAGTGTGGTGTGCTATGAGTGCATAGAAGCTAATAGGGCCCATATAGGGCTAGGCGGAAGAGAATGCCTACTGGCCTTAGCTCTGCCAGATTAAATAAATAAATTATTATTATTATTATTTTTTTTTTTCAAGGGACAATCAATTTTTATCACTGACTGCTATCAAGATCAGGTTTAAAATTGTTGACAGAACTAGAAAAACTATGTATTTTTTATGCAAGACAGCAAACTAATCAATGAATTCAATAGGTGAAGTTTTCAGGGAATGTGTAATTATACCTGTTTTTTCTAAAGAAGGGACATAACATTAACACTGAGATCGGAAAATCAATTGAATATCACGTAGCATAGGAGGGCCCTGTTGCTATGGTAACAACAGTTGAGTTGCCAAAGTTACAGTTCCCATATGCCAAGTGCTCAATAGCTTCTCTTGGCACCATTTGTTGTGCACATAATGTCAACTACTAATGCATTTCATATTTAATTCTCTGTCTACGTTTTGTATTCTTTTATACCTTTGCGTCAAATGTCATTGAATGTTTTAGTATCAGCCATCTAACAACAAGTGGTAATTCACATCAGCTGATTGCATGGTCGTCCAATTTGGCAACATAGCACTATAGTTCCAAGTACAGGCGCTTAACTATCATGTCCCATCTTTCGGAAAAACAGGTATAACAAGGACTTTGACATCCTAGGTGCTCTGATTTAAATCCCTATGATTTTTATTTATGGAGTAGGTTGAAAGAAAAGGTTTGCACAAACAATTCTCATTCTCTGGAGAAATTCAAAGAAAATATTATGCATAAAATTTAAACTATTACATGTGAACAATACTCCCATGTGTCTATGAACATTCTTCATCATCATCCTATCAGGTTATAGTCCTATAAGAAATGCTACAATCTACAAAAGTTTTCAATCCATCTCTTCACAGAACGTCCTTGTGACCTACTGCCCCGAGGTTCATAATTCAAGATCACTCTTGGGATACATGTTCTGGACATTCTATGAACATTTTGAAAAGATTCAAAGTTTGTATGGAAGCAGAAGGTCTTTGTTTCGAACAATGATGTAATACAGATGTAATGACAGTTTATTTCAGTGTTTAATTAATAGTTCATAGTATTTTGTTGTTTAATTCGTAAATAACTCTTGTATACATGTAACTCTCATCTAAATCAAATTGTTGAATTCTTTGTAAGTTCATGCATATGTATATACACTTTCTGCTGGTTGAGTGGAAGAGAAGGCCTTACGGCCTTAACTCTGCCAGCTAAAATAAATCATTATTATTATTATTATTATTATTATTATTATTAATACAAGGTTGAGGTCTATACATGGGTAAAGCACATTACAAATGCTCACCTTTCCCCAGCATGCTATACAGAAAATATCTCATAACACGATCCAGCCACATGCTATTAGGCCACTGGATACTCCATAATAGAAACAGTAGCAGTAGTAATTTATTGTCATCTCGGAGATGATAAAAGTAACATAAAAGATTTATACATATAGGCCTATCCTTTAAGTCCAGACACTGAGTTTGAAAACATATCAGTAAGAAACTGAGTGCTCACACAAAAAATTTAAAATAACAGTAGGCTACTCAATACATATGATGGATGAGTAACCAAGAAACTTAGACCATAACAATGAGGAGAACAAACGACTTGGAATACTGTAACTGCAAGATTAAAACAGCTATGCTTACATGAAACATTCGAAGATTATGCCATATATAAATAATCAAAAGTTATGTGGACAGTCTTAGGAATGACATAAGAAAAAAAGCTGTCAAGATCTTCAACAGATATCTAACATTATAGCTAATTATAGTAAATTATTTCACATCTTCATGTAAAAAAAGTTTACTCGTCTCTGGATCTCTTGATCAGTTTATAAACATAGATTTACATTCAGAATATAGCCTAACTAAGGAGAACAAATCATAGCTCTATATTGGTAAATGTTCAAATCAAGGCCGTCCAGCAACTTTACGAGAAAACATTATATCATAATTTTTCTTATTCTGAGAGTACATATTGTACTGAAATATAATTCCAGGAAGTTATATAGAGAAAATATCTTGCGTTGCTGTCATAAGTAACCGTAAAAATTCCAATTTTCATTTGAGGAACTTGAAATTCATTTATATCATAAATTTCAAGTGCCTGGAATAAAAACTGAATACTTCATGATCATTTGAGATTTTGTGTTTCTGTAAATCTCATACGACCTTACGACCTTACGACCTTATGACAGAAAAGCGACGATATGGTCCAATATCAACTGCTTATGGTGTCTTTATTCCCAGGATGTCTTATTAATATTATAATGAAATGTATGTGAATTATTCAAATCAAAGTCTTAATGCGATCTGAAATGTCAGGCAGCTAATCCAGAATTATTAACACAACACAAAAGGAAAGAAGTTGTTGTTGTTGTTTTCTAATGCCAGGCGTTTGACAATAAAGTCATTTGACCTCTTGCACTCTAATATTTTTCAAAGATATTATCATGGCCAGCCACTGAAGCACAGATTTTGAGGTGTTCCGAATCCATTTCTTGGTCATTTCAATTAGCACTGGTCAGCTTGATGAGTTAATGACTGAATTTGGTATAATTTTCCTCTATTCAATACCTAATTCCCTCTTTACTCTTTCCTATCCAGTCCTCTGACTGAACTCTTACTTTCTTCAACCCCGACGGCATTAGAACATTCGAGGCCTAGGAGTTCATTTCCCTTTCCTTCCTCCTCTTTCTACTTTTCTGTTCCTAGTGCTGCCCTGCTATGGCACTAAAATCGTCCTTCAGTGGCTTAATGAGGGAAAGCTGGTGATCAACAAGATCTCCCAGTTGGGTCCAATGGACCCGTCGACCAACAGGTGTGGTCCTCCAGACATTCTGTGTGTGAATGAAGTAGCCACCAGAACGTTAAAATCGGCTACAACTTACCATTTTTACACAAAAGAAAAGTACTCTTCCATAAAAACTGTTTTACTATTTTACCAGTACATCGATCAAAATACCCCTCATTTCTCGTGAAAAACAAAAACTGAATAGACTACAGTGGACTATAGTGGACTTTATGTTGTCAGCAAACAGCTGGATACATTAACGGTCTTACTAATAAAAACTCTATATACTGACGTTTAACTGTCTTATACTTATACAATGAATAGCTCGTTTATAAGTCATGTGTAAATTCCTTACTAATAATCACTACATACGTCGTGTATAACAATACAACTGTTACACAGCTACGTCATAGTTTTGTCACTACTTCATTGCGAAAGGTAATAGAATATCTGCGATTCCCGATTGCATCCGGTAGAGCGCTCTAGTGTGCCGTGTTAAGAATCGATAGTACAACTGGCTCTGATCGATTACCACACTATATTTTGGTCAAAGAGAACAAGCTACAGCAATAATATTATACTTATTCTGTGCTCTTTGGTTTGTTCTTCTGTGGTTACAAGGCATCCATAATCATAAAATGACAGTCGATACGAACAGCTGTTAGAGGGGCAGCAATTTTTTCTCTATATACAATGCTTAAACAAGGGGTTTCGTATATATAACTACTGCAAAGTATAGTTACAGATTGTTTATACATCCATCGCTTCTGCATGGTTTATTAGTAACGTTTTCTGTATCAACGCTGCATAAGTCTCGTATAAAAACTATACACGGTTTATTAGTAAGACTGTAAGAAGATTGATTGATTCCGGAAAAACTGTCAAATTTAAGATAAATAGTAAGCATTTCTTCCACATATGGATAGAATTTCTAAAGCTAATGGAGTGACACAATGCATTTGCCAGTAATTTAATAGGGTGAATAATTATACTGAAGACAAATAATTACAATAATATTGCTCCCTTCCACCGTCCATTAGCGACACACAGGCTACAATTAGATCGAAAATAAGACCACAAATATTCTTACCTTCTGGACAGCTACTCCCAGGGTCTACAGACGAACGCCGACTGTCTGGTGTAGTCTTGCTGTTGCCATCAACATCCACAGCAGCAGTTCTGTCAAAAGTCACAGCAGCAGCAGCATTGGCAGCGGCATTAACAGCAGCATTATCTCTGGCATCAGGTCCCCCTTCGTACCTCATGAGATGCTGAGTTGCAGATGAACTCTGGGGATAAGCTTTGTCTTCTGACTTGGGCTCTGGTTCCTGAGGTTGTTGTGGTTGTGACACGGGAGGACGGTATGCCAAGGATATAGGGGAGTGTTTTTCAGATTCGGGCGCAGTACGGGACTTACTGCCATCACGGAGAACTGAGGCACGGACAGCGGCCGCAGCTGCAGAGTCCTGAATGGCTTCGGAAGAGCTGCGGTGATGCCTTTTTCGAGGAGACGCATCATAATGAGACGGGGGTGGCGCCGAGGCAGGTACGCGTTGCTCGTACGCTGGACGGTAGTGGGGAGGGTGCATGTACGGAGACATGACTGGGGAGTATGATGATGAGGTAGATGCATGGTGCTGTTGAAGGAGTTGATCACCTGAGCCCCCTTCCAATGTTTCCTTTGTACCACTATTACTACTGCTGTTCAGTTTGGCTTGTTTACGACCCGTAGGGGAGTCCAATTGGCTGTCGTGGCCCACAGATGTGGTGTGCTGTCCTTGGACCACAGCAAGCTTTTCATGCTCTATTGACAAGCCTTTAACCTATTCAAATATAATAAAATACAAATCAACAATCAATAAACACTTCTAGACAATGACAACAGTTCCTAATTTATGTTATCCGTTATTTTTTGCAACAATTATAACATTCAGGTAATTAGCAAGGGATCGCCGATCTTTTACAAGATATGTGACAAGGATAGTGGGTTAGCTGGGGGGATATCTAAGTAACGTGAGACCGAACATCTTAAATCATCAAATCTTTTCACATATTTCTCGGCCTCACGTCACTTAGATATCCCCTGAACTAACCCAGTAACCTTGTCACATACGTACCTTGTAAAAGAACAGAGGTCCCTTGCTAATTATCAACATTCATAATAGAGCCTTTTATAGTAATTCGGTTAAAAGTATTTATCTTGAGAAGGTCTACGAAGTCACAAAATGATAAAAGCTACTACCCATATTTCTTATTAATTACCAGTATTTCTATCCAGTTTATAATCTAGTGATGTAAAGAAAAATTACAAAAATAGGTCTAGTAACATATAGCTACACTGAAAATATTGTTTACATGGATGCAAATTTAAGGCACAAATTTACTTTTAGAACCATACCTGTAAGCATTCTGCAGCCTTCAGGAAACTGGAGAGGCTTTCTTGAGAGACATGAACTTCTCCTTTGTACATGAATTCTAATAAGGCGGACATATTAGACGACGATGTGCCATCCAAAATGACCAACACACTTGGGCAAAGTGGTGCTGTTTCAAACAAATCCTGAAAATGTTTGCTACATGCTGCCAGGATAAGTTTGTGGGCCTTGAATGTTACACCTGCAATGTATGAGATAACCAATAAATCATAACATATCAAACAGTCGATAAACTTTAAACATTAGGGAATTTTCATGTTCGCTTAGGCCAAACAATCTTAAGTGATTTCGGGTCTATGTGATGTACTGAGGTATATTCATGTACTTTGTGCACGTAACAATTATAAAATAACATTCTTGTTACTGAATTAAAGAAATTATAATAGTCCACACAGTACTATACCTTCACAAAATAATGTGACATCTGTTAAGCTCTCTGATTTGAATAAATTGCCAAATGCTGTTGCCAAATTGCTGCCAAAACTGTTCCACTTAAGACAAAACTGCTGCTGTGAATCCATTCCAGATGTTGTTTGGAATGTATTCGCTGAAACAGGTGCACACCTTCATTAAAGTTGTCATAGGCTACTTTCCAGCCTAATATATACATGGATGTCAATGACAACAAATACGAGAAACTTCAAGATCATTGTTTCAAAACTAAAAACCAACTTCACTATCAAAATAAATCATTCATCGCACACTGAACAACACCTTACAAATATCTACTGAAACACTATTAAGCTACTATTTTCACTAAATAAAATCACTGATTTCATTGCAGCATGCATACGTAAATAAAACCTTGCAGTTTTATCTCCAATTACGATTACAAGCTGTAAAACAACATGCTCCAAACACCTCTCACTATGTGTCATGAATGGAATACGGAGGCTTAGAACTATATTTAACCAAATGCAGTAGATGCACTTATATACATTAACAGTGAAATTTCACAAATCAAACACCATAAACAACACAATTACTTATTATGGAACTTATTATACCGCACAATAGTTCACTAATATGATATTGAACTCATTTAAGCAAAAACCTACATAAAATTCCTCACTAGGCACCGCTCAAGGTAAGCTCTGCGCCAAATCATTCACATGCAACCATCTTGACACGATTCATGCAACACCAATGTAACAATCCATGTCCGCTGCATGGAGACTCCCGCAAATTTCGCGAATGCGCCGTTAACGAGAATACCTATGCTGTAAATTACACTTCAAAGGCTGCTACAATAATTGTATCATTGTAGTTTACATGAAGAGCGTTAAAAAAATACCTGAGATAGGTCCGTTTGCTATTTATAAATAACTTAATTTCTCTAACCCGTGCATAAAAAGAAATGTTGGTGTAGGCTACTGCCGGAAACAGTTGGGCATATGTTATGAAAGTTAATACAGCCATTTTGCAAATTAACAACAATACTTCATGATAACTTAGTTGTCATTTTGATACATTACACAACATATATTATTGAGTATATTATGCATATAATTTAATACAATCTATATCAGGTCACTACATGTGAATGTAACTAAATACTAACCAAATATAATTCCCAATTACAAGTCCGGAAGAGAAATTTTTCATAATTCCTCTAGCGGACAAAATCTGAAACATTATTTCTTCATTAGTTCTTTCCAACCTATCCATTAGACTGAGGTTCGGTCACCATTTGCAACTTTCTGTACATAATTATTACGAATAGTTTGAAATTTTGTTTTGCAAGATGATTAATATAGTTTCCAAATCTGGGAACTTGGCACCATATTTGAAGGCTACAACACAGGTCGTAGCGTCGCAGATTAAACCGCTGAGCCCAGCTGTAGTAACATCAGCGAAGACCGTAGTCCCACCAAATCCTGATTTGCACACAAGTTATTCCCTGAGTAATTCTTTGCCTACTGGTCCTCTAAAGGTGACATCCGGCCCTGCAGGTACATATTGAATTTTTTATAACAATCACTGAATTACAAAATCCATTTTCAAATAACAATACCAAACTTTGGAATGACCTCTAGATGGGTTGCATTTGTAGTGGTCTTGAAAGTACATTATTGTGCTGTAATATCAAAGAATAATTTGTAGTTCTATAGTATTGTATTGTCATTCATGTGAAATCGTCTTTGAAAATAAATTCATTAGACGGTATTGTTATAGGTTATGTAAAAACCTGCCCTCTGATCGAAGTTCTGGCTGATATGTACATCTATTATCAGGCAGTACGGTATTGTTATAGGTTATGTAAAAATCCGTCCTCTGATTTGAGGTTCTGGCTGATATGTACATCTATTATCAGGTAGTACGTCTCTCGTGACGATATGTGTCAGAGGAAGAACAGTTGTTTGTATGCATCTGAAATCTGACTAGTAGTGTATATGTAGCTAGTCGGCGATGTATGCAGTGGAGGGGGAAAGGAACTGGCCACTCTACCCCATTACCTCCTGGCCTAGTTGTCTCATAAGTGGTGGCTTCTTGGTATCACTTGAGAGGTTCAGACCTGTCTTTGAACAGTTGGGTAACCAACAACATGTAAATATCGAGACTTACATTTTATGTTTCTATATTGCAGTATCAACACAAGTAAGATTTGCTCACACAGACATCCCAGTTCCAGATTTTTCTGCATATAGAAGGAAAGATGTCCAAGACAGTACAACCATTAGTAGAGCAAGCGAAGAGTCACGAAAATCCTTCACATATTTAGTTATTGGAGGTAAGTGATTCAAATTTTCCATCTTTGAGATTAATGCATTTTCTGGCAATCTGTTTCGAAAGAAAAGTCGTTTCGTTAAGAAGTTTCAAGAACTGAATTAAAGAAACACCACACACGGGAGAAAAATGTACTTAGATCATTGAAAGTAACCTCAAAATTGTAGAGATAAGATGTGATGATTGCGAAAGCTATAAACCCAATCAACCAGCCCCATATACCTTTGTTATATCCGACTGATCATTTTGGGATTCTTTTATTATAGGATATCGCTTAATTTTCGTCAAGTTTGACAAACGATTCTGACGTCACAACATGGGCGACGTAAACCAACACAACGAGTGAATAAAACTCACTGAGATATCACCTCAACTAACCCACTAACCTTCTCACATACGTCGACCACATGACATCACCCCATTCTCCAGTCTAGCCAATATATATTCTCATAAACACACTACCGATATCCTATAGTCATATAGACCCATCATTTTCTCCGACATTTTCACACGCAATGATGGAATTTTAAAACACTTATAATTTTTTTGTCTACAAATGCGTATTTTCACTCTCCACCCAAATTATCTATGCTAACCTAGCTCACCTACACTAATCTAACGGCCTCCTCAAACCTCCCTTCTAATTTTACCTACCTCGTAACGTGCAAAATAACGCCCAATCAACTAACTACACACCCAGATCAGATAAAATACTCACCTGCTAAGTAGAAAAAATACATTAATTTAAATAATTTACCTTTCCTTATAATAAGTTATAAAAGGTAAGGTAAAGGTATCCCTGTAACATGCCATGAAGGACTTGGAGGGCATGAAGGTAGAGCCCCATGCTTTCCATGACCTCGGCACTAGAATGAGGTGGTGTGGTCGGCACCACGCTCTGACCTCCTTTTACCCCCGGGAAAGACCCAGTACTCAATTTTATAGGAGGCTGAGTGAACCTCGGGGCCGTTCTGAAAGTTTGGTAACGAGAAAAAAATCCTGTCACCACCTGGGATCGAACCCCGGACCTTGCAGTCCGTAGCCAGCTGCTCTTATAATAAGTTATAGGCTATGTTTAAATATATATTAACACAAATGCGGAGACCTAACAGGCATATTAAAAGCCTCAACAAATCTAATCTAATCTGTCACTGATTCTCAGCCTTACAAAAACTCAATCTATCAAAAAACAAACTTCCATATTGTATTCTCCAGTAGACCCGAAAATCTTTGCAGAAGTGAAAATCTCTGCTACTCTTAAAGTATACTTCTTTTTCCTTATTAAGGTGGATCTGTTGTTGGTGCATATGCAGCAAAAACTTTGGTGAGCGAGTTTGTGAGTTCAATGAGTGCTTCTGCAGATGTTCTTGCACTTGCCAAGATTGAAATAAAATTAGGCGACATACCTGAAGGCAAGAGTGTTACCTTCAAATGGCGTGGTAAACCATTATTCATCAGACACAGGTAAATATATTTTTATATTTTATATTTAAGCTCTTTGGAGACATATGTGACAGATACCATGTAGCGAAGTGCGAGCGAAGAACAGTGTCATTAACAAAATTTTGTGAATCGTAATTAGGTTACTGACTATATTCACATTGTGCACTTATTATTATTATTATTATTATTATTATTATTATTATTATTATTATTATTATTATTATATTTTAACTATATCAAATAATTTAATTAGTAGGTGTTAGGGTAACTGTATAGGCCTACAACATATCGATCACGTCTGCTGCTTTCTTAGCATTATTTATATTTGTAGTATTAGTGTGTTTAATATAGGCCTGCCACATCAATAAATTTAAAAATGCAGTTATATTGTCAGACTCCAAAGCAGCTATTCTATCAATAGTCTCTAAACACACACCTTCATCTCAAACAGCAGAAATAACTAAAATGCTCTCTCAAATTGTATTCCAATGGATACCATCCCATTGTGGAGTCCTGGGATACGAGAATGTGGATGCTTTAGCAAAGAAGGGCAGCACTGCTACTTACAGACCTGTTACTAAATCTACGTATTACTCTGTGAAAAGATTTATTAAATCTACATACTTAGACTTCAACAAACAAAATTTGATAACACAATCTCAAGGGAAAAAATGGAACTCTCTGCATCAAAATCCACAGTTAATTCCCGATTTACCACGAAAATCGTCTGTAGCTGCATTTAGATTGGCAAAGGCCATGATTGTTTGGCCAAACACCTGCATAGAATTGGAATATATCAGTCCCCTAACTGCCCTTTGTGCAACTCAAACCAAGAAATGGATTCGGAACACCTCAAAATCTGTGCTTCAGTGGCTGACCATGATAATATCTTTGAAAAATATTGGAGTGCAAGAGGTCAAATGTCTTTATTGTCAAAGCCTGGCATTAGAAAACAACAACAACATAATCTTTTAGAATGTGATGGTCTAGATCTAGTTTCCTAGTAAAAGATTCATAATTAAAATAATGTTAACATACCTATAAGATTAAAACAAATTGGCATGAGAGCACTTGTGACATTGTTACTTGTGCTTTTTGGTATATTTAACAGAATTAATGTCTTATTTTTTTTTTTATAAAATAGACCCAAATTTTATTATGTAGGCTAAATTATTTTGAAAGACATCAAAATTACTACAGTGGGTCCCAGCAAACTTTCTCAGTGTTTCTCTTAGCCAATCAGTGGCAGGTGCCCCTCGCTACTCATACTGCTTGCATCCTCAGAACTCATGGTACTTTACTGGATTATCACTGTTTTATAACTAACCGAGTGGTTAATGCTACAGATGTCAATTCGACTACAGTCACGAGTTCATCTTTCCTTATCTGTATGGCTGGTGAATCCCCTAATTCTTAGATTATTTCATCACTCCTAACTGATGTTTTTTTTTTTTTCTGTATGTTCCAACAACAGAGGGGAAGAGAGATAGAGATCACCACATGAAAGCTGCATAATTGGTGAATTCCCATTCCCCAAAATTAGCTGTTTCAGTCTTTAGTCTGTCCTTGACAAGCATCACTGAATACATGTAGTGTCTCAGTTGAGAATAACTGCAGTTTATTACGTTGTGTTGTATTTTGCAATGGTTACATATTCAGTGCGTGAACATGTACACATTTTGAAAAATTAAGTAAAATAAAGCCTAGGCACGACAGTCCATGAAGGACCATGACCGACCAGCCGGCTGCTAACCTCATGTCCACATGCCAAAGCAGAAGTGGACGATCATCCAATCAGAATGGAGGTATCGTGCAGTAAGCACATTGATCCCCCCAGCGGTTATAGCTGGTTTTCGTAACCAGATTTTGCTACATATCATGGCTTTCCAAGTGCATCATGATGCTGGGTGAGCACTGGTCCCATACACTGGCAGAAATAGATCTCCCAGCTAGGTCCAATGGACCCGTCGACCAACAGCAGGTGTGGTCCTCCAGATATTCTGGGATTGTGTGTAAATGAAGTAGCCACCAAAGCGTTAAAATATGGTGCTCACTTAAATCGGCTACAACTTGCCGTTTTCACACTCAAACCAAGAAATGGATTCGGAACACCTCAAAATCTGTGCTTCAGTGGCTGACCAAGATAATATCTTTGAAAAATATTGGAGTGCAAGAGGTCAAATGACTTTATTGTCAAATGCCTGGCATTAGACAACAATAACAACAACAACACTGGCAGAAATTTCATGAGACAATTTCTTCCCCCATGAGGACTCGAACCAGCGTGCATTCCATAATGCAAGTCCTAGGCAAGATGCCTTAGACCATGATGCCACAGTGCGGGGAATTTTGAAAAATTACATTATGAAAAAACAAATCGTGTGGCAGAACAAGGGAAAACTTCAGACATCAGTTTCCTGGCTGTCCAGTTCTGTGTAGGAAAGCAATATTAAATTTAGTGAATAGGTTTAATGAAACAGGTTCTGTGAATAATGTGATGTGAATTATCACACAAGATGGGCAATACTTCCAGCAGCCCCTCAATTGTATAAGAATTTGTAAATAAATTAAATTTGTTTTTCAGGACGTCAAGTGAAATTGAGACAGAAAGAAGTGTGGATGTGAAGGCTTTACGGGATCCTCAACATGACAGTGAACGAGTACAGGAAGCAGAATGGTTGGTGATCATCGGTGTGTGCACTCATCTGGGTTGTGTGCCAATTGCAAATGCAGGTACTGTACTTGTGATGCATTTCATTTCATCTTACGATACAAGTTCCAAATTTCAATTTGCCTCTGTCCCTCATACTCCCTCAAAGGGAATCACGCCTCATATATTGACATTGCAGCATACTTTTTACATTAAGAAATAGTAAAATTATTTTGAGACAAAAGTGGTAGATATAGATAATCTAACCTTTAATAATTATTTCACGAAATACTTGCGAATATGTAATTTATGTAGCAGTTCTTTTGGAAGAGGAGGAGGGAAATGGTCAGGTTATAATATTATATACAAAGACTTGTGTTAATTAACATTTTTTCTATGTGTTTTCTTATGTTGTTCTCTAATGGCCGCAATGTGGGATCATTTAACCCATTTTGCTTCTTGCTTCTCAATAAAAGTTGGGAAAAGTTTTTATTTGTGTTTTCTCATGTTGTCATATTTATTTTCTGCAGGTGATTTTGGTGGCTATTATTGCCCATGTCATGGTTCACATTATGATGCCTCTGGTCGCATTCGGAAAGGACCAGCTCCACTTAATTTGGAAGTCCCACCTTATGAGTTCCCTGGTGATGGAACTCTAATTGTAGGATAAATGTAAATACAACTGAAATTATGTATTTATTTAGCAGAAGAATGTTATTACAGAGACATGATAATCATAACTTGTTTGTCAGTGAAAGCAACAGTACCAAGTACGATTTTGTGACTTTAAGTGAACAAAGTATGATAGTTTAAAGCAAGAACTTAATGTTTGTACATTTAAATAAATGGAAAAAATCTGCCTCTGATTGAAGTGTACAGTAAACTATTGAATGTATAATGAGTTGGGTTTGGATACTAATATCAATAAAATTTACAAACCCTGTAAATAAAGTGTATTATTTCAATTTAGCATATTTTCCCTGTGGCATCCCAACAAATCTCCATAATCACCTCATTGCGGATGTACTGTAGACCAGCCTCCTATGGCGCACCCTGGGCAATGATTCTGTCGATAAATTTGTCTACATAAATGGCTTCATATAGGTGAATGATGTAACTCAAGTACCTGCCATTGGTTAAAAAAAAAATCTCTTAATACCACTGGCTGAGAAAGTGTAAGTTGTTTGCAATATCATAAGTAAGTCATTTACTGGTACTAAGTAAAGGAAGTTAAGTATATGATTATGTCTCGTGACCAGAATATTGTACGAAAAGGAACTATAAAAATTGGAGATTTATCTTTCGAAGAGGTGGAAAAATTCAAATATCTTGGAGCAACAAATATAAATGACACTCGGGAGGAAATTAAACGCAGAATAAATATGGGAAATGCCTGTTATTATTCGGTTGAGAAGCTTTTGTCATCTAGTCTTCTGTCAAAAAATCTGAAAGTTAGAATTTATAAAACAGTTATATTACTGGTTGTTTTGTATGGTTGTGAAACTTGGACACTCACTTTGAGGAACAGAGATTAAGAGTGTTTGAGAATAAGGTTCTTAGGAAAATATTTGGGGCTAAGAGGGATGAAGTTACAGGAGATTGGAGAAAGTTACACAATGCAGATCTGCACGCATTGTATTCTTCACCTGACATAATTAGGAACATAAAATCCAGACGTTTGAGATGGGCAGGACATGTAGCACGTATGGACGAATCGAGAAATGCATATAGAGTGTTAGTTGGGAGGCCGGAGGGAAAAAGACCTTTGGGGAGGCCAAGACGTAGGTGGGAAGATAATATTAAAATTGATTTGAGGGAGGTGGGATATGATGATAGAGAGTGGATTAATCTTGCTCAGGATAGGGACCAATGGCGGGCTTATGTGAGGACGGCAATGAACCTCCTGGTTCCTTAAAAGTAAGTAAGTAAAGGAAGTGTTATGTAATTACTTATTCATAGGTACACAATGTGACATGTATAGATTTTGGTAAATAGGTTCACATCTCATACTAGAAGTCACTAAAATTTGTACACGGTGTCAGGAAAAGAGAGTCACATGCACATTGTATTGTAGTCAACAGATTCATGTTTCATAAACATATAGCTTATGATTAGTGGGTTGCAAGGAGTAGTGAACTGCATTCCATAACCTCTCCTACTCAAATCCCATCTTCACTTTCCCGTGGAACAACCTGTTTTTAACAAATTAGGCCATCAAAAATGGAGGAAATGTCATTTCAGCATGCTGACCTGCCATGGCATACGTAAGTAGTGAAAAGGGGATGTGGTCAGTGGAGTTGTCTGACAGTCTTTCCAGCTAGTCATATAGACCTGTTTATAGTTTTGTTTTTGTTACATTTTAGTTAATGGTTTTATTGCCTATACAGTGAAACCTCTCCTTACGGACACCCCCAAGATACGGACACTCCCCATATACGGACAGATTTTTATGTCCCAACTGAAATAATATAGAAATAATGATAAATTTAACTCTCGTTTACGGACATTCTCAGACACGGACAGCTGTTTCACAGTCCTAAAGCTTGCTTTACCTCCTGACTGCGGACAGAACTTGGATTTCAAGACCTAATATGTTACAAAAATGGAAAATTTAGTTTTGAGAACTGTACAGAAATTCCTTAACATGAAAGAAGACAATAAGGGTCTTGTAGGCTACCAATACCCCAGCTGGCTACCCGTTGTTAGCTGGAAATGGGTGGATAAACAAAGTCATAAAATTTTATGGATCCAAGGTTTCCGCGATCGTGAAATTGTATTCGCCACATGATAGGGTTAGTACGGTAGGATTATTCTCTTCACTTAAATCAGTTGATCTGTTTCGAGAGACATGGCATCTGAACGTAAAGGTTAAGTTGAAAACTGTAAATTACAATACTCCATAACTATATACCTAGAATAAAATTGCATGGCACAGTACTGTATTTCTCTTTTTCGGTCTTATCTACTGTAGTTCAAAGTTGCAAAGAATTTACTGTAGTACAGTAGACTGTATTTAGAATTAAACTACAGTAATACATTTCATTTAAAGCGTGAAGGGATACATAAAGCATATTATACATTTACTCTTGGTTTCACAAGTAAAGAACCTTCGTTGCAGGGTTGGGTTCAGAAAGCCATAAATCTGACTGACACGCTCCCCCAATTAGTGAAACTGTGGACAAAGATACCGCCAGGAGACCGCCGAGAATGCTGTGTTATGAATTTTCCATTTTTGAAAGAATCCAACCAGTTGCAAAAGAAAATACATTTAAAGAATCCAGCCAAGAGCAAACGTGGCAACAGCTTCCCCTAACTGGCCTGTCAATCACTGTCATCTGTGCAGAAGTGGTGTGAGGCCAGGGCTCTTTACTTGTGGAGCCGAGAGTATTGTTAGATTGGGGAGCCTCCCTCCCAATAAAGGACACGTCCCAGATGCAGACAGATTGTTACGTCCCTTTGATTTCCATAAATGAGAGGTTTCACTGTAGTTGTATACTTACAAAAAACGCACAGCCACACTTGGTGGCAAGTATCATTCATAGAACAAGAGTAATAATAATAATAATAATAATAATAATAATAATAATCTGTGGCACTACAGCCCACGAAGGACCAAGACCAACCAGCCGGCTGCTGACCTCACGGCCACATGCTGAAGCAGAGGTGGACGATCATCCAACCAGAATGGAGGTAACGTGTGGTTAGCACAATGACCCCCCCAGCCGCATAGAACAGGAGTGGTAAGTATAATAAACCTCAGACTCTGGGGTAAGCCTTCAGGTCTCTCCTCTGTAAGAGAGAAAAAATATATTCTAAATCACATTCTTAATGTATTACATGCTCTACAACTTTTTTTTTTTTGGTGATGAGACTGCCTAGTAGCCCATCTCTACAGAATCAACATCTACAACTTTTCAGAATGTGTACTGTGCAAAAGGCAAGAACCTAGAGTAAATAGGGATTGTGTCCAGTGCAGTAGTGGCCCGCGGTTACAAAGGTTGGCAGTTCTGCATGAAAAATAGTGTATTTAGCAAACGCATGCTGTTTATTGCATCTAAATCGGATAACACGTGTAATTACAGCTCCTTCTCGAAGTTGACTGTGCACCTGAAATTGTACTCCAATCATACGTACGCTACATCTCACCCACCTGGTACAACTAGTCACGTAGTGGAGATGTGCCCCACATGCTTTTCTAGTTTTTTAAGTCAAATTATCTAAATCCTTCACTCCGGTGTCTGTCCATATATTTTCTCCTCTAAACAGAATACAGAAAGCATTTTCATGAGCGCAGCGAAAAACCAATCGTTTCCATTACACATTTCGGTATTAAAATGACTAATAGGCTACATGATTTCCTCGACTTTTTCCAGAAATTTCAATATTTAAATTTTGTGTAGGACGTCCTAATTTCTTAAGTTAACATGCAATTTCTCTTTTAATTTCGAAAAGGTTTGGTCGATTAGGTTTTCATTTCATTCATTTTTAATATAAAATATTTCCTTAGACACATTGACTAATCACATTACACCACCCACAGTACTATAACACACTGTAACTGTAATGATGTACAGTAGTCCAGAAGCCTATGTGTTCTCCTAACACAGGTCATAAAGAGATGGTGTTAATGGTTCTTTTGTATATTCGGAGAGAGCTGCTTTGGTTGCAGCTCTAATAGAGTCTTATGGGATGGTGAAGAAAACCAGTTTTCTGCTGCCGACTACCTACGTTGAGCTTCGGGAACTGCCGATCACAGATCCGAAAAGTACACTACAGCTAAAATTCTCGAGCAGTTCAAGGCTCCTACAGACAGTAAAATCTCGAATCGAAGGAAAATGAATTGGAAAAATAAATGAAACAATGAATTAGATTACATAAAAGCACGTTTTACAATTTAAATTTTTTCAGGTCCATTTAAATGGCGGTTCTGCAGCTCTGCAGTTATTGTAGAGCCGCCCCTGGTCAAGTGTGAAGCCATTCCAAAGGTCCAAGCTGATATACCAATACAGCTTGATTACTATTGGAGAGACAAAAGGAAAATAAACTACAATTTTACAAACATTAGAAACTAACTTTCTCTCAAAAACTTCTGGCTGGCCATCTGTTTCGTCTTAACTTTTATTCCATAATAATCCTGGGCATAACAGCCCGTAGAGAACCAAGACCAGCCAAATGCTGGCCTCACATCCACATGCGACATGTCTTTGCAGAGGTGAACAGCTATCCAACTAGTATGGTGTTAGCATGATAATCCCCCCAGCTGTTAGTTGACAGAACTGGGTTGCCTGAAGTGATTATAACTGTCTGATATGCCATGACTTGTACACAACCCTACAACTTACAAATACATACTTACTTACAAATGGCTTTTAAGGAACCCGAAGGTTCATTGCCGCCCTCACATAAGCCCGCCAGCGGTCCCTATCCTGTGCAAGATTAATCCAGTCTCTATCATCATACCCAACCTCCCTCAAATCCATTTTAATATTATCCTCCCATCTACGTCTCGGCCTACCTAAAGGTCTTTTTCCCTCCGGTCTCCCAACTAACACTCTATATGCATTTCTGGATTCGTCCATACGTGCTACATGCCCTGCCCATCTCAAACGTCTGGATTTAATGTTCCTAATTATGTCAGGTGAAGAATACAATGCGTGCAGTTCTGTGTTGTGTAACTTTCTCCATTCTCCTGTAACTTCATCCCGCTTAGCCCCAAATATTTTCCTAAGCACTTTATTCTCAAACACCCTGAACCTATGTTCCTCTCTCAGAGTGAGAGTCCAAGTTTCACAACCATACAGAAGAACCGGTAATATAACTGTTTTATAAATTGTAACTTTCAGATTTTTGGACAGCAGACTGGATGATAAGAGCTTCTCAACCGAATAATAACACGCATTTCCCATATTTATTCTGCGTTTAATTTCCTCCCGAGTGTCATTTATATTTGTTACTGTTGCTCCAAGATATTTGAATTTTTCCACCTCTTCGAAGGATAAATCTCCAATTTTTATATTTCCATTTTGTACAATATTCTGGTCACGAGACATAATCATATACTTTGTCTTTTCGGGATTTACTTCCAAACCGATCGCTCTACTTGCTTCAAGTAAAATTTCCGTGTTTTCCCTAATCGTTTGTGTATTTTCTCCTAACATATTCACGTCATCCGCATAGACAAGAAGCTGATGTAACCCGTTCAATTCCAAACCCTGCCTGTTATCCTGAACTTTCCTAATGGCATATTCAAGCGCGAAGTTAAAAAGTAAAGGTGATAGTGCATCTCCCTGCTTTAGCCCGCAGTGAATTGGAAAAGCAACAGATAGAAACTGACCTATACGGACTCTGCTGTATGTTTCACTGAGACACATTTTAATTAATCGAACTAGTTTCTTGGAATACCAAATTCAATAAGAATATCATATAATACTTCCCTCTTAACCGAGTCATATGCCTTTTTGAAATCTATGAATAACTGATGTACTGTACCCTTATACTCCCATTTTTTCTCCATTATCTGTCGAATACAAAAAATCTGATCAATATCGATCTATTACGCCGAAAACCGCACTGATGATCCCCAATAATTTCATCTACGTATGGAGTTAATCTTCTCAAAAGAATATTGGACAAAATTTTGTACGACGTCAACAAAAGTGATATTCCTCGAAAGTTACCACAGTTGGTTTTGTCCCCCTTTTTAAAAATAGGTACAATTATGGACTCCTTCCATTGTTCTGGTACAATTTCCTTTTCCCAAATAGCAAGTACAAGTTTATAAATTTCGCTATATAATGCACAACTTACAAATAGTAGGAATAATTTTGGTCTTCAACAAAATACATCAGGAGCAGGGTATTATATTCCAAAATATCAAGAAAGTTATTTCGTACCATGTTCATCCTCCTCCAGTCTTGACACTAAATTGCTGGCTATTGATGCTGCTCTTCGGTGTGTTACTCAAATTTCTGAAAAATCTATTTGCATACTTACCGACTCCAAGGGGGCTATATTTAATATAATTAAATATATGTACCACACCTATATGCACATAGGTTTATTCCAATTCAGAAACAATTAAGTAAACTAAAAGAACTCCAAAAGGAAATAACATTGCAATGGATACCTAGTCATTGTGGTATACCTGGAAACGATAATATTGCAAAACAGGCAACATATTTGCAACCAAGACCTCTTCAAGTGATATCTCTAGTGCTTTTGCTTCAGTAGTCTCATTTTACAAACCTATGGATCAACAATTGGCTCTCTTCTAACAAAGGAAAAATTTTACAGTCTGTACAAAAGAAACCAAATGACCTGGAAATGTACAAAAACTTGCCCAGACATGTTCAAACATTTTTAACAAGAGCCAGAACAGGTCACATTGTCACTCAATTGTACCTACACCAATTTCAGATTTCTGATAATCCTACTTGTTTGTGGTGTAATAATCATGATGAAGATCTGGAACACATTCTTCTACACTGTCCATCCATAAACCACAAAAGAAGTAAATTAAAATCATCAGTACCAGTTGCAGAAGACACAGCCCTGTAGTATATATTGACTACACCCCAACTCTGGCTACTAGCAACAGGCATCTATAATGAACACCGATCAAAATACCCCTCATTTCTCGTGAAAAACAACAACTGAATAGACTACAGTGGACTTTATGTCAGCAAACTGCTGAATACGTTAAGAAGATTGATTGAAAAATACATAACAAGCTACCTGGGGAAAAAATAGGTAGTTCTGCAGATATAAGTACCTTTGGTGCATTTAATTGGCCTTTAATCTACGAAGTATCTAGAATTCTGCATTCATGATACAGTACACAGTAGTAGTGATAGGGTAACAGTAACAGCAGCATGTATGGTTACTTATATGAGGCTCTGTTCAAAATGGCCTCTCTTCGTCTTCAGACATGCCCTAGCCTTGTGTTCAGTCTAGGGACGAGCTCCTCTGCACTATGTGGTTCTACTCAGTGATAAAGTCCTTCAAATGGTCCCACAAGAAGTAGTCCCTCAGTGATCAGGTCACTGACCTTTCCCAACGTATCATACCTGTGCTAGAATTTGCAGTTCAGCTTTTGTCAGGCTTCAACATGGAAATGTCATGATTCTCTGCCATGTAGATATTACATGTTCTGTCTAACAGCAAGAGAAACATCCGGAAATGTGTGACATAGTTCACTCCATCAAGACCTTTCACGACAAGATATGCACCTGTAAGTCCACAGCTGAAGAATTCGGCCCACATTTGGATCTTCCAGCATGTTTTGTATCCTGTTTCATATGCAGTGTGCGGATTTTCGTAAGCCTATGCAGGACTGTTGTGTACAGGTTCTCGCAAGTGAACAGCGCCTTGTTATAGTCTCGACGCTGTTATTTCCGGCATGACTCCGCCTCTTTGCTCACGTCTTAGAAAGTGAAGGCTCTATAAAGTCTAGGTAGGTAGTATCGTTCGCCATTTTTGTTCTTATGCTGCCGAGCTACCATATGAGGAATCTATTTGCCATACCGTTAAACATTATCATATCGTAGCTCCTATGATAATAAATCAAACGCAATGTAATTCAGCAAATAATTGAGCAGCAAATTATATTAAGTATTTATCGAGCCTTAAGAAATGAATCAGCGAATCACAAGACGCACACGTTTAAATGTAGCTGACCTGCAACTCGATTGGCTGCTGGAAATTGGAGCGATGGGACTATAGATTCAAACATCCTCTCCAGTAAGTCCTTGCTCCTCTTATGATGATTAACAGTGTGTCATACAGCAACGGCGAACATCAGGCAAATTGGATGATGTGTAATGGTAAGGGTATAGGTCATTGTCGAGAAGAATTTTGAGTATGAGACAATGATCAGACTCTCATATGCCAGGAAATCTGTTGGATGGTAATTATGGTATCCTCAGTAACCATGACCAGAATCTTCTCTTCCATCTGTGGATTGACATTTGATGTCCACCCTTGATTTATGATGGTAGGCACTGCAACATTTCAGTTACATATTACGCTAGTCAAGTCGAGTAACATAATGAATGTGAAATCAGTTTCAATATGCATACATATACCACCTAGCAGGAAATCCTCCTTCTTGCCTTGTGCCTCTAACAGCCAATTACAACATTGTATGCAATCCAATCACCCTCCATAAGATGCTGAGCATACATGTATCTATACGAGTACAGACAGTCCTCCCTCAAAATAACATGGACAAGGCTGTGATGCACTCCTAGTCCTCAAGCAATCTCATTTGTGCGCAATGATATCATAGCCATAAGCGCAATTGGGGTTATAGTTCAAGGAGCACTGGGCCAAAGAGAAGGTGAAAGAGCAAGAGAGGCTTTGCTATTTGTAATTGAGAGGTTCTCTAGAACAATTTAAATACAAAATTTTGAATTTGAGATATAGAACATCAAACTTTTTAGATCTGGTATAATCAGTGGCGAAGCTAAGCTAGAAATATTGGGTAGGCTGAAAAAATCTGCTTACCTTATATCTTCTTATAGAGTAGATGTTTTTTGGTTTTCAATGAAAAAAATTTTTGACACAGACTGAACAAGATGATGACCTCTCATTTTCACCCCCCAAACAGAATACAGGTATAACAATATAACTTATTTGTCTCAGAGCACCCTGTTAGCCAAGAATATTTCCTATACTATGAAAATTGAAATTTCTTATTTTGTCTTCCTCCATTTTATTTTAATATGTTAATGTAGTGTCTACCTCCTACTTTTTGTAAGCCCATTTTGTTTCATATGCCCATATATATATATATATATATATATATATATATATATATGCATATGCACTTTTGATTAAACTAACACTTAACAATGCAGCACATTCACAGTACACCAACATAGCATGGTGTGTTTTATAGCAATGGGCTAATCCCACTTCCTGCTACCGAGTCATAGTGAATAGATACTCCCTTTTTCCAGGCCTTTCCTCAAGCTTGCAAGTACAGCTGCCTGTGAGCGAGGCCATCCCGCCTTGCTGAAAGGCTTCTGCCACAAGCCTCTCGCTGTGGAATGACTGCCAATAGTGAATTTAATATATGGAAGGATCGGAGTGAAACCAAGTGTTACAATACATCGTTATTACGAACTTACACTGTTACAAGATATAATAACTCAAATTTATCTGCGGAGTTAGCTCTTGGTAGCGCATTTGCCTTCAGACTAGCTAGCCGGGCAGGGTCAGAAATGTTCATATAAAATTTCTACCTCGAAACTAGGAGAGATGGCAGTGCACAACTTCTAATCACTAAATTGTGCAACAATATTCCTGGGTTAAATTCCAAATCTCTCCACAGTGCATATGAAGAGAAGGCATATGTCACTGTTGATAGTGATTCATCCATCAGATGGGGATATTATGCCTGGCGGCCCCCTTGATGCTATTCAATAGATTAGGCTACGTGCCAGCACTGGGTTTCCCCTTCTCTCTTCCTCACCATCATCATTCTCACTCATTCCCTACACTACACTTACACGAACACTTACCCTAGTACACGACACGCAAGTGAAGTGAGTAGGCATTAGATACACATAACTCAAATTTTTTGAGTAGGCTAAGCCTCAAAGGTCCCACGCCATGGCGTCGCGGTCTAAGGCATCCCATCTAGGACTCACGTTACGGAATGCGCGCTGGTTCGAGTCCTCATGGGGGAAGAAATTTTCTCATGAAATTTCGGCCAGTGTATGGGACCAGTGCCCACCCAGCATCGTGATGCACTTGGGGAGCTACGATAGGTAGCAAAATCCGGTTGCGAATACCAACTATAACGGCTGGGGGGGATCATCATATTAACCACACGATACCTCCATTCTGGTTGGATGATCGTCCACCTCTGCTTCGGCATGTGGGCGTGAGGCCAGCAGCCGGCTGGTCAGTCTAGGCCCTTCACGGGCTGTAGCGCCACGGATAATTATTAAGCCTCAAAGCCTCTTAAGAGCTTCGCCACCGAATTTAACAGCATTGCACAGAACGACATTCAAATGTTTCTAGAGGGAGCTGTGTTTGTTGGAGGTAAATAATATTTTGTCAGGAAAGAGATGGGCTATATTAAAGAATCAATATATGCTGGAAACAGAAAAAGTTATTTCAGGGAATGTCTCACAATATTATGATACTACACTAAGGAGTAGGAAAGGAACAATGATAATTCAGAAAGTCAGAAAAATGTAACACTGGATTTATTATTTATATATATTCTCCTTCATTTTAGGCTAAACAAATTAAAGTCAGCTCACAACTATCGACAGTTCCGTGTCTTTTAGTCTGTTGTTGCGTGGTCGTGGAGCAATTTCGTAATAATAAAACCCAGCATTTCTTTTATTTAATTGTGTTCATTGTGCCTGGTCAATAGCAGCTACGTATTGTCACAGGTAGTGTTTTCTAGTTTTTCTGTCTATACAAATCGACAGACATATTATACATCATGATTACATACCTACTTGTAACACTAATGATTTGTTAAATCTGTTACATAAACAACTTTTTTAACTTTCCTGTGTTAACTGAAACTATTACGGTATGATATTTTACCTTAGTTAATGACTAGTATAGGCTTAATTTCCGTTGTCTTCAGATTTTTAGCGAGGTCCTCTGCTTGTTTCCACTTTCTTCTTGTTGGTGCCATGGTGAGGGTGTGTTTATGATCCGTAGTGTTGTGTCAAAAAGGGTTGCCTAAGAATTATGTTAGTAATGATTTGAACAATTTTTGTAACTTTCCTGTGTTAATGACTAGTTTCGGCTTAATTTCCGTCATCTTCAGATTTCTAGTAAGGTCATGCGCTTGTTTCCTGTTTCTTCTTATTGGTGCCTTAATAGGGGTGCATTTATGATTGGTGTGGTGTCAAAAAGGGTGTAGGCCTCATTCTGAAACTTAATTGTATGTTAAGGATCCGTTTTTGTATGTCTGTATATTTACTATTGTTCAGTTGTTTGTGGTCTGTTTTCGTACACTTTGGACTTCAGGTAAGCCCACAGAAAGTAGTCGCAGACGGTAAGGTCAGGCAAGTGGGGAGGCCAGGGAATGTCGCCGAGAAATGATGTGTCCCGGAAACTTGCGTTTCAGAACTGTCATTGAATTTTCTGCCGTATGAGCTGTGGCACCATCTTCCATACAATTTGTCTAGCAATCCCACGTAGACTCCTACGCAGTTTTGGTTTAACAAATGTCCTCAGCATTTCGATGTAGCATTCACTATTCACTGTCACAGTGTTCCCGTTCTCAAAAAAATATGGGCCTATGATGCAGTATCTAGACACAGCACACCAAACTGTAACCTTTGCACAATGAAGCAGACACTCGTGTAGTTAGGATTTTCGGGGGCCCAGTATCTAAAGTTCTGCTTATTAACATAACCATTTAAATGGAAATGTGCCTCGTTTCTCATGAACATAACTTCGTCAGCAAAAATTTCCACCATTCTCTCGGCGAATGCCCTGCATTGGACATAGTCTCCCTCATTCAATTTCTGAACATTCATAAGTTTATATTGATGAAATTTAAGATCTGAATGCAATATTCGGCGCAAAGAACGTTCTGAAAGTCGCAGTGCTATAGCCTGCCGTCTAGCTGATCGATGTGGACTCCTTGTAACAGCCACTCCTACTCGCTCAATGTTATCTGGCATTCGTACACTTCGAACGTGTCCCGGTGGTTTCTTCTTGCAAGCTGATGTTGATAATCGAAAGTTTTGTACCCATCTAAATATGGTATTGCGAGCAGGAACAGCTCCGTGGCGGCCAACATTAAATTGGAGACAAAAGGCACACTGGGTTTTCACAACTGAATCACCATTCTTGAAACATGTCTCGATAACAAAAGCACAATGCTCCGAGCTCCATACTTCCATGATTACACAAAATGGCATCAAAAATGCTAACAAACGATGGTCGATCGATATCCATAACCCCTCATGTTGCTCAGTAAATGGCCTTCTAAAACCATCCGATTCCTTTGCCGCACCTTGTATAATAATACATCAACATGTTTCATCAAGTCATAAAAGAAATAAAAAAAAAACGAAAATTCATTATTATTTAAGAAGTTTTCAAGCCAAAACTTCTCTCACTACTATATCATCCCATTCGAGTCATCTCCCTCGTCAGCTCTTTTCAAGCACTTAAAAAGCTCTGCTTTATTATCCTTAAAGGAGGATACAACTTGGAACTGGTACATCACTGCATTTAGGTGAAGTGGAGAAGAATGTTGTGAACCCAGTAATATTACAAAAAAAAAAACAACTTCACTGGATATAATGCGTTTTGAACATGCACTTTCTATAACTAAATTAAGTTGGTGGGCATAACAGTGAACAAATTTCGCATAAGGAAATGTTTTCTGCATCTAAGTCTGGACCCCACCCTGGTCTCCACTCATTACTGTAGCACTATCATATGCTTGAGCTTTGAGTTTATTTTCCTAAATTGAAAGGTTGTAAAGTTTGTTTTAGAACCTCACTCAGGCCATTAGCCGTGCGATTGTTTACCTCTTTGAAAGAAAGACATCTCTCCACAGGTTTATCGACTTTAATGTACCTCACAATAATAACAAGTCCACGCCTGTGGAGTAACGGTCAGCGCATCTGGCCGCGAAACCGGTCGGGGCAAGTTATCTGGTTGAGGTTTTTTCTGGGGTTTCCCCTCAACCCAATAGGAGCAAATGCTGGGTAACTTTCGGTGCTGGACCTCGGACTCATTTCACCAGCATTATCACCTTCATTTCATTTAGACGCTAAATAACCTAGATGTTGATACAGCGTCGTAAAATAACCCAATAAAATAATAACAAATTGGCTTTTGGAGGTTATGTCTGTTGTTTCATAAGCCTGCACAGCAACAAAATCCGTAGAATGAATGTCCTGCTTCAGATCTTTAATAATAATTCATTTTGTATAGTGTGTGAAGTATATTTAAAAATATAAGTACTGTTTTAGTGTTCATCCAATATATTATCAAGACTGGCAAATAAAGATAACACGTCTAACAAATTTCCCCGATTTGTTGATTCCTGATTTTCGTTATGACACCTCAGTGACAATTCGTGAGTTCCGCAAAATACTAAAGAATCAGTTACTCTCCCTAGTATATGCCCGTTTTTTGTGACCTGTTCGTTGTGTTTCTGGATTGAAAATTTGACCGCGGAATCAACTTGTGCTGCGATATTTACTGTCCCAAATATTTTAAACTTACAAGCACTTACCAGTACTTCATGTTTATTGAAGGGCTCACTTAAATGTTTTATATCTTTGCAATCCGTCGACGTCCACAGCCCCTCGCCACCAAACAAACAGGCCAGGTGGTCCAGGCTGGTCGGGCCCCAAGCAAAGCATTATACTCGTAACGGTAACTTCGTAACACTTCGTGAATTTCCGTAGGTAGCAGACGCGACATTGCAAGTCGCACACCATGGCAGTTGAGTGCTAAAGTGATTCAAGTTGTGGGGCTCTTTGACGCGGGCTCAAGCTCACAATATCAAACGCACCCACACAACAGGCAGAGAAGTACGAGATGACGCCGAGATCTAGTAGGCTCTGAGGATGGTGTGATGAAGCACCGAAACAGCTGTAAGCCGCACAGACTTACATAATTAACACGAGTAAGTCCGCTAGTTAATCAATTACTTATAATCAGTTACAATATTTAGTGTCATACAATCTTGGACGTTTTACTGACACACATCGCGTCATGTGACGAAATTTACTGAAACAATTATGAATCCAGTACATTGTCCTGAACAAAATTTACACATTTTAAATGCGAAAAGAAAATTTCTGATAATTCGAAATTTTCTCGAGCTTCCAGCCAGGTCATAAGTTGGTGATCCACCGACGTTTCGAGGATGTTCATCTTCCTCATCTTCAGGGTTAAACGATATCTAAGGGTACCCAGCTCTTTAATTTATAGTGCCAGAGGGAGGAGTCAGCCGAGGAGCTGTGCGCCGATTGGCTCTTATTAGTGCGGACCGTGGCGTGAATGCGGCCGACGTGTCGTCTTGCTTTGTGCTTGCTGTTCGGCTGAATGACCTTGGGTCTCACGATGGGCTT
Source organism: Periplaneta americana (assembly GCF_040183065.1). Lineage (NCBI taxonomy): Eukaryota > Metazoa > Arthropoda > Insecta > Blattodea > Blattidae > Periplaneta > Periplaneta americana. Next base: position 145,468,403 of record NC_091128.1, read on the forward strand.
GGCGAACGAGTTCTCATGTGTTCTCCGCTGATGATGGCCCGTCGTCCGGGCGGTGAGAAATTTAATAGCCGGTGCCCACGCCACGCTTAGTTGGAGACCCAAGTCCCGATTCAGGTTACCGCGTTCCGCCGCTATGGCCAGGGTTTCCTTTACTCTTCTATCCCAATAGCCCAAACACTTCACCAGGACCTCGGTGTTATTGAAATTAGCCCTATGGCTTTTTCAATACAATGTTCAGCCAATCCGGATTTTTCGGGCTGCATTAATCTGATGCTTCTTTGATGTTCCGAAAGACGCGTCGTTATTGTGCGTCCAGTCTGTCCAATGTAAGCCGCATCACATTCACAAGGAATGCAGTAGATCCCTGGTACTCTGAGGCCTAGATCGTCTTTTACTGAATCTGACCTTATTCCTAATTTTCGGCGGAGGTTTGTGGATTGTTTTTTATTCCATGTTTGTGGAGCAGTCTGCTTATCTTTCCCGACAACTTCCCTGTGAATATGAAGATGAAGATGAACATCCTCGAAACGTCGGTGATCATCAACTTATGACCTGGCTGGAAGCCTGAGAAAATTTCGAATTATCACGTCGCCAGGAAAGCTTCAGTAGTTATTTCAAATTTCTGGGTGACAAAATATTGGTGGGCATGGCCCCTAAGGACCAGCCGCCCCTGCCCAACACACTTCAATATGTCACACTGACACAAAATAAATAGAACGTCCCCTCCACCCTCCTGGTTTCAGCAGACATACAGATGAACATAGTATATTTGGTGTTGCCATCTAACATTTCAGCGAAAGCATTGTTAGATTGGTCTTATGAGCAGGCAGTAGAAGCAGCCCTCAGATGCATCCAAGCAGGCGGTGGTTCTTAAGTTTATGCTTTATTTTCATTGTGAATGGGTCTTGATTCTTCCAACATGCATAGTATAATCACAGTCTAGTATATACAGTCGCGAAGCTCAATACGTAGTAAATATGCAAACATTAGATAGTTGCTCACCACTAGGATCGCTAAGATCGCCTCATTACAGGCAATGCAAAATAGTACAGTCACAGTCTATTGTTTCTAGCACCCTCAAAACTCAAGCTTCGTGACTGTATATATACTTGTTTTTTGAAAGATGGGACATGACAGGAGTGTTGCGATCGGAAAAACAACTGAATGTCACATAGCGTGGTAGGCCTGTTGCTATGATAACAACGGTTGAGTTGCCAAACTTATCGTTCCCACATGGCGAGTGCTTAATAGCTCTCTTGGCAACATTTATTCTGCACACAGTGTTAGCATTGGTACGTTTCGTCTTTGATTCTCTGTCGATTTTTGTATTGTTTTCTTACCTTTGCGTCAATTGTCAATTAATGTTTTAACGTCAGCCATCTTAACGTCAATTGATACCTTCCATCAGCTGGCAGCATGATAGTCCATATTGGTAACATAGCAATGTTGTTCCAAGTTCGGCCGCTTAACTGCCATGTCCCATCTTTCAAAAAAACAAGTATAGTAGACTGTGGTATAATGCTTTTCTCTCACTATGGGTCCATTAACTACCAGATGATGAAAGTTTTTAAAGGTCACGTTGAACATCTGGTCACCGCAAATTAGATGCATTATTTTTAATTCAACTAGAATACTTGTATTGTGAAAGATATGACAGAGCTGTTAAGTTCTGAATGCGTATGAAAAAACTAATTGTTATTCTCGGGAAAGGAAAGGGATTAAATTTTGCATTATCATAAGCGCCAACTTATGAAGAATATTAGTACAGGTAGTCATTGTCCATTAAAAACAATGACGAAAGAGAACTATTTTCCCTTATTAAAATGAACATCTCTTGTAACATGTTTATAAGTGATTAATGAAAGTGAATAACACTCAAAATAGTGCCATTAACATATCAAAATATTGGGCATGGGGATAAATGGCTCTCTCAGTGTCACACAGTTGACGCCTATGTGTGTATTCATTCTATGAAGCAAATAAAAGTATTCACCAAATCAACCAGTAGGCATAGACTAATGTTAATGCTCAACCCAGTAACATAGAAAAATAAAAAGTTAAAATGCATTAAGCTACACAAATAATAATATAAATAGATAATTTAACACAAGAAAGCTGCAGGAAGATGTACATTAATAATTATTATTATTATAATTATTTCTTGTATATACTATACGTACAGTTCTTAATTTGTACTTACATGCTAAGCAACTATTTACATAGTGGTATAGTAAGTGTACACATATAGGGTATAATTTGTAAAATAAAAATACAAAAACAAAAGAAAAATTCACAGATATGAGTTGAGAGGGCGATCTCACAGAACAACACAACTATGAATATTACAGATACATGACTCTTATAGATGAAGTATTTGGAACTATAGTTTATACAGTGATATGCTATTTGCAAGATTTAAGTTCTGGTAGGAATTAAAATTTTAAGCACGGAAACTCACGAAATTTTTATTATCTGTATCTGAAACAATACAATTGGTTCATCACCCATTCACCATACTCCTGTAAGGGTTGTTTGAAATGTAATCTCTAGGAAATAAATGAACATATCTTGGTCTTATTTCTAATCATAGAAGAGATACAGATCTTGCAAGATGTTCCCCATAAATACTGGACAGTATGTTGCTCTTGAAATATCATATTTCAATATTTTATTTCAAATTTTGCTCCTTTTTTTCTAAATTCCTGTTAAATTACTCCGAAAAAGTTTCTGAATGAGACAAACTTTAAAACTAAAACAAATTTCATATTGTGTACCATATAACAGACACTATCTTTATATCCTGGGAAAATTTAAACTCATTTAACAGATTGAAGCTTCCATTCAGAGTGAGACATACAGTAGACTATCTTAATTTCATTAGAGCACGTTGTTGATTAATTTCTACGCATGTCCTGAAAGAACCGTAATTCTACAACGTTTGGAAATAGAACACTTTAAGACAAATTTTCCTCAAAATTACATCCAAACTCATTAAGTACGACAGACCGACAGACGATACAGTGTAACCTATTGTATCTATATCATTTCGTTTGAATTATTCATGTACGGTTATGGAAGTCCAAATTTTCTTTATTTCTATCACATTCTTACGTAATTTTAAATACAAACAAAAATAATGAAACTGTCAAATAAGAAGTTTAGTATGAAGTTTGAGCATTTTAAATTGAAGAGCTTACTTCCAAACTCCATCCAAGTAATTTTTTATCTTTTTTTGTGTTAATACCTCTTACTAGGATTAGATACATGTGCTTCACTATAATATCATTCAAAACTCCCTTAAGTCACGTTGGAATTATATTGAAAAAATTCCATTTTCTTCCAAAGCCCACCCAAGTCGTGAAAAAATTGAATTCCAAACCCCTCTTAAGTAACATATACAGAGTCTTTCATAAGTAACGAGTCTATCAAAAAATCAACTATTTCGGATCATTTTTGGAAATGATGTTTATCCTCACGAGAAAGGACCCGGTGCCGTACAGTCGATTTGGAAACAAACACTCCCTCCCGCAGTCGCCAGAGGAAGCTACTTATCCATGTGTAATGTGCATTTGATGCCAACTTAAAATGACCTGGAGCATGGCCTTCTATACACCAAGGATAATGGCACACGGCCATGTCTATACACATTGTTGTGATAGACTGGAATGATAAAATGCCATGCAGCCACTTAATGTTATTGCAGAAGAGAAAAATTGCTGCCTGATTTTAACTTGGAAACAGTGTCGCTCAAATTAAGCGTTTATTCCGCAGACAAAGAGTTTCCAGGCAGGTGGATCGGTCGCACAGGCCCAATCTGTTGGCCTCTGCGATCACCTGATTTGACTCCCCTGGACTTCTTTTACTGGGGATTCATCAAGAATCGTGTCTATGCGACTAAGTCACGCACCATTCCTGAATTAGTGAAACGAATTGAACACACAATACAAATGATTACGCCTGACATGCTCACCAGAGTCCATGAAGAGTTGATATGTTGCTTACCTTTGTGCATTCAGCAGAATGGAAGACATTTTGAAAACTGTACACCATAATTTTTCAACAATTGAAACTGTTTTTACATTTATGTGTTTTAATAAATGTTTAAAACACTAACCCTTCTTTCGTTTAATAGCTCTGGCAGCAAGGGGAGGGGGTGTTTGTTTTCAAATCGACTGTACGGCACCGGGAAGGGTCCTTTCTCTGTGGATGAACAACATTTAAAATAATGATCCAAAATAGTTAATTTTTCGATAGACTCGTTACTTATGAAAGACCCTGTATATTCTCTAACTTCATTGATTGCTGCACAATTATGATCGTTGTTGATTTTAACATTTTAAAGTTACAGTTGTACAGAAAACCGCTGGAAGTATAACTGTTATAATTTGGCTGTCTTTTTAAGTAATATAAAATGGAAGGCGAAGTAGTAGATTAAGAAAGTCAAAAGGAAGAAAACGTTCTAGAGATGAAGGAAACTGGGTAAAGAAAAAACAGCCAGTAAAGAAGCCAATCGTCCACCAAGATTGAATTGCCACTGTGAACATAGCATAAGTAATGATGACATCAAATACTTAAATACTGTTAAAATTTGTGGATGTCAATGATGACGAGCGAGCTTTCTATGAAGAGACACTCAGTACTGTATCCTCCAAGAGCAAAGAGGGAAAGATATTCTACTTAAGTGCTGAGGAACCATTCCTGTAATGTATTCTGTATCCGACACATAAAAGAAAGTTTTAGCTAAATATTCAATAATATATTACATTCATTAATTTCCCTGAGAATCTAAATTGTTCAAGTCAAGTGTAATTAGCATAAACTAGTTTATTATTGTCCATTACTGTGAATTTTTTCTTAAATGTTATATGATTTAAGTGGTTTCTGGGGGGGGGGGGGAAATTAGAGATGCCATTTGGACCTAAAAGCTAAAACAATTTTTTTTCATACTTCAGTATGTTGTTATACATAACAATACCTAATGAATACAGTTAAAATTAATTAGATTTAAAATAGAACAACGGGTAGGTTTTTTATTCCTCCTGATAATCATAAGAAAATGACAGGTGGAGTTTGGAAGTAAGCTCTTCAATTCTGAATTATAGGTACTTCAATTAAAAAAAAAGTATTACATCTGCCACAGATTCAATAGAATCTTCTAACGGATGTGTGTTTAAATTTGTAATAAAACTGTGAATTTGGAAGAAGACATGATGACATGAAGCTAGTAATTCCAAATTATAACCTAAAACCAGTTTACTAAGCGTTGTCCAATGTTTGTAAGATTATACTTTATATTTTAATTTAAACTTTCAGTAATTGTAACACTCTTCCAACGTCTTTCTTTTAAACTCATAATGATGTTACAGTACATTTAAAAACAAGATCAAACTCTATTCTACTTGCGTATTTTAAAAATCCCAGACGTACCTTTAGATACACCGAGTAATAGTAATTAAACAATAGGCTAATGGAATTCTATTCATTCAACTAGTGATATCAGTTTAGTTAATGATAATTCCTATTGTACTAAGAAATAACACAAAATACTCGTATTTAGTAATTTTATGAATAAAATTGTCTAGAATTTATTTATTTCCTAGAAATTTCGGAAAATATTTAGGTTAAACGTCAATTTTTACTCTCGTAAACTAAAATTTTACACGCAAATTACAAAAATTCCAATTAAAAATTTGAAGACTAATGTCGTGACTAGTTTATCCCATATAGCAATTATTAGAAGAGATTATTTTAGAATCATAAACCTGCACATATATTACCTGTCTTCTTAAATAATTATATATACTGCATATAATGACTGTAATGTTTACTCAGGACAGAATTAGACAAACAGTTAACAATATCTTTTTCGTGAATAATGTGTTAGCCAAGGTATCACTACCGGTATTTTAATAATTTTACAATATTCATATACTGTATTTGCATCATAATAAATATCCAGTATCATTTTGATGCAACATTGGACATTAAAACATTAGAAAATTTCAAGAAAGGAACGAAGGATACAATTTTATATTACAGCAACACACGACAGGGAATGGCAATGGTATGGCCTCTCCAGTTATGTATGTACATACGATGATATTCATAAGCCTACTTGACTGTTTCTGCTGTTTAATTTGTTCTCATTTTCAACAAGTGAAATACAAGCATTTCAAAACACGTTTTTATTAATATCTCTTATTATTTAATGTACTTATTTTTTTATCACTTGCGTTACACTTTCATCATTCTTAACATGTGAACTTAATGAGTTTACAAAATGGTAGCAAGTTATTTTAATATATCTCTATAGAGATATTCTTTCTAATTAATTTCTCAGGTAATAACAGTTTAGTATTAAATTTTTAAGGTACCACTACAGTATCAGTACCGATATATAGACACACACACATATATCGGTACATAGATACACTGTAAGTTATATTACTTTTATTTACTCAAAGTGACATGTAATTGGCTGATTAAATTAAGTTAATTTCTAACCAATGTGCTTACATAAAAGGAACATATTAATTTTATTACCTAATGCAGAATGTGAGTTTTGAATGGGTACCGTACCATACCCTTGAAATGTGAGCTGGTTACATATAAATCGTCAATTATACGAAGCATGATTTTATGGACAAAGGATGTTTCACGAGGCATGGGAAGGGCTCGAAATTGCATGTTATAGAACGATATTTTTCTGAAAAAGAAAGATCTCGAACACATCAACATCTTAACAACCCTATGAACAAAATTGGATATATTAATTAATACATAGGCCTGGATTCCTGTACAAGTACATTATAAATGGACTTAAAATGCTTCTTGCGTGATAATAAGAATGATTAATTTAACCCGAAAACAGCTTCAAAATACATGTACCGGTATAGAAACAATAAAATCTTTCTAGTACCGTACCGGTAATGCGGGATTAATAATTTTAGTCAACATAATACCAGTATCATTCTTTAAAACATACCGGTACCAGTTTCTTCTAGCAGAAGACATGTTCTCTCAATCAATTCACTGGTATTTTCAGACAGTTAAGTTTTTAAATTTATGACTGCATTTTCTTCTCAATAGTAGGATAATTTCTGTTAATACGGGAATATTTATTATTCATAGTTCGGATATTAAACAAAACTTATTATCTATCTCTGTTACAGAGATGAATTTTATGACTGACAAAACTTCAAAATAAATAACTCAAGATAGTATAATAAAATGTTTTAAGTTCAATCAATAAGATTGATGTATTTTGCAAATGTTTTATTTGTTATAACATTTTAGATGGAAAATATTAACGTTTTCGCCTTTTTTTGGGCATCATCAGATATTGTTGAAAGGAACGAAATCTAAATGAAGCCCAAGAAAGGCGAAAACGTTAATATTTTCCATCTAAAATGTTATAGCAAATAAAACATTTGCAAAATAGATAAATCTTATTGATTGAACTTAAAAACATTTTATTATATTGAATTAGATTTATCTGAAAACACAAGATAGGCCTATATGACAACTAATCTAACTAGTTAACACCTATTCCCAAATTGGACTGGGTCAAGATCAAAATATATTCTTCGTTGAATTCCTCAGAAAGTTATTTGAACAATATTTTTAACCCAACATTTGGAAGTTTTTATATTGAAGTTATTAACATGTCAACGAAGTAATATTTATTTTCCAATGTTAGGTTAGATTTCTTTTTGCTAAATTATGAATCTTCATGAAAAGAAATTAGTACAGTACTAAAATTTTGAAATGCAAGTATTCTTCTTCTTAGCATGGAGTGAAGTCAACAACCCTATGTGCAAGACTGAAAATATACTTTGTGTAATAAGTACGTATTTCATCTAAATTCCTCACGAGATGTTGTTTTCGATAAATAGGCCTATAATCCGTTAAATTTATTTTACAAAATTCTATACATTTCGAAAGGAATTAGTCCCATAGCACTGCAGTGAGCACAATGTTTAACATGCTTTCTTTTTCTTTCTTTAAATATGTAATTAAATTTACATTTCTGTTTCTCAACATGAGAACATTTTTTATTAACATGAACTAGGTATGTCATGTATAGAAAAACACATACGAAGTGCGGAGTTGATAAATCTTCAAGAAACATGACTATTTAGAACATTCTCCGATTTCATTATTCTTCTGTTCATAATCCTCTACCAGACGTCTGAATAAAGGAAGCATGTTACATTTTAAACTGAACAAAAGACCAGAATCAAGAGGCTAATACGATTGATGTGTTGTTTTGCTAGTACCAATGTTTCTCTCCCTGCCAAATTAACAAATCCAAGGCTCCCTGCAGGAGAGGAACCAAGTGCAAGGAACCGTGGACAATTATAGCACTCTACAAAAGCTAGTTCACAGTACTGAAGTAGCTTCATTAGAATGTGTATGATATATTAGTACAGAATATTTACAAGTATTGACAGGCGTACATTTAAAAGGAGTTCCTCCCATCAAAACGAGGACTTAATACACAGGGGAAAGGTTGAGGGTGAGGTTGCGAATAGCGTTGGTGCGGTTTGTGCGTGAAGACTTGATAATCTGGATCACCATCGTCTTGCAGTCATGACACACATTCATTTGAAGTCCCTTCAATTTCTCCTTTTTCGTGTCCGGTCTTGCAACTGTCTTCGATCGTCCCAATCTACTCCTGGAGAACAAAATTCAACGTATTAATAAGTTATTAGTCGCAAAGTGGAAACAAATTCAAAGAAAAGGTAAGGAACATTCTACTAGCACATGTGCCGCTTTGCATAAATAAATATTTAAATTTAAAGATTTAGTACTGGTAATCAATTAACATTCAAATCCAGATGTTTGAGATAGGCAGGACATGTAGCACTTATGGGCGAATCTAGAAATGCATATAGTGTGTTAGTTGGGAGGCCGGAGGGAAAAAGACCTTTGGAGAGACTGAGACGTACATGGGAGGATAATATTAAAATGGATTTGAGGGAAATGGGATATGATTGTATAGACTGGATTAATCTTGCTCAGGATAGGGACAGATGGCAGGCTTATGTGGGGGTGTCAATGAATCTCTGGGTTCCTTAAAAGCCATAAGTAGGTTAAGTAAGTAATCAATTAGCCTAAAGGCGCGTCTCCACTATTAAACATTTAACAACAACATGTTAAATGTTAAATTGTTTGCCATTAACATCCCAACATGTTGATTGAACATGTTAATGTTAATTTCATTTAACACTTTGTCCACACTGTTAAGCATGTTAAACTTCACTTTCTTTGCGTAGTCCACCATAAACAGTCTATGAGATTTTAATATAGATAGCGTTTTATTTTCAAACCTTGGACAATGAACTCAGATGATGATCTGACTTTTGTAATTGCCTCTATTGCTTGTTACAAGGCTTTGAAAAGGAAGAAAATGAGAATGTGGATGCGGCAATATCTTAGTAAAAGACACTTTGCAGGATACATTCTAAACGAGCTTAAAGTTGAATACAGTATCGATTTGGATTCAAAAACTTGCTGAGAATGTCAGAACACGATTTTAATATAGTGCTGCAAAAATACTTCCTGTTACATCAAAGAAATACACAATTTAAGAGCAGCCATTTCATCTCAATTATAAAAATTACAGCGCGATTGATTATCATAGGACCTACGATATGATAGATGTTAAAGGAGTGGGTAATATCGTATAATTATTCTTTCCGAAGTTTTACGAACGTTAACATACATCACCAAATACGACCATTACTGACATCAACATAGCATTAACGTTTAGCGTACGACGAGAGTGCGAAAATTCTCTATTGTATTCTCGAGAACAATTAAATAATAATTCCAGTTCTCTAAAACAGTCGGCCTTCTTAGTTTTGCCCGTGTATTCTTTTGCAGACACATCCCACAAACAAGGCCTTTCCATCAGTGCATTAATTTTATTCTAATGTATTTTCTTTCGTCCACTCCATTACTTCGAACAACTTACAGCTAACACCAAGGATCAATGATAGTATAAAAATGATCAAGATACGCGCCACAAAATCGGAACTTATAGTTGCTGCTATGGAGACTGTACGAACTTTGCCGAACTGTACTGACGCTGCACGATCAAATGAATTGACTTGACATGTTTTCCATTGCTGCTGGAAAACACGCCAACATGTTAAAAGTGTTACATTCAACACAGTTAACATGTTAAGTCACTTGAGACTTGAAATGTCCATATACATGTTAAATTCGACATGTTATATTTAACATGTTGTTGTTAAATGTTTAATAGTGGACACGCGCCTTAACATTCATCCCTTGTTGATAATGCTCTTCTCCTTTATGTTTCAGGTTTCCAGTGAAATCGATGAAGCAGGAAAATTAGAGAGACTACAGTGGGAAACAACATATACATAAATTAATTTGCTTTGTTCCAACGGATTATGCATGCAATTTAGATAAAAGTTTCTTCTGTGTCTTAACATGTTATATGTAGCAGGTGCCTAATTACTCCTGTTTACTGATGATGCCATGAATACTTGTAATTCCTATGACTAATAAAAATGTAATCTAATCTAGTTAGCAATACTGTAACAATTACTTTACTTTTTACGTCTATATTATTATGGAAGAAGGTGCTTGATATTGGTAATACTGTTGCAAAATAACCTCATTGTGCCTATTAATTGATGTAGTAAAATTTATACCTTCGAGTGCAGTCTACTTCCATTGCTGGAAACAGGAAGACTTTAAATGCGATCTGACCTGCCCCTCCATCGCCACTCGCACACCGAGAATAATAAGGCCACATTTAAATTTTGTGTGTGTTGTTAGAAGAGTCTGTTTGTATCACTTCTATGTGGTCTAATAAGGTCATATGTTTAGTAATTCCTTATAACATTTTATAATCAAAAAGAGGGGGTAATAAAGCCACATTTTTATTTACGTCCTTATTAGACTAAATAATTCTTGCCGAATGTTGAAAGTGAGAGGACACATTGTCACTCATGGTTTTATTATTTCAATACTGTTTCCAATCAGTATTGTTAATCTGAAAATTGGAAGGATTGCATTGTATGTAATAGTAAGGGAGACTGGGGAGGTTTGACCCATCTCTATAATTTGAAATCCCGCCATTTTTATCTCTGGTATTTGTCATGGTTCTCTTTGCTTTTAATGTCAGAGGTAATATTTATGCTCCTCAAGGCAGTGAAACCAAGAACAGCTGAGATTCTACTTCCTGTTTGATTTGTTGCTTGCTGATGTTGGTTTGATGCTCTTGTTTATAAGAATCCAGGTAAGTAATTGCAATCTTAATGGTAATAGTGATAAGATACATTTGATTCTACATCCTTTTAGGTTCAATTTCATATATTTAGTGTGTAATTTTCTTTATTATTAAGTATATAAGCATATAGAGTGTTAGTTGGGAGACCTGAGGAAAAAAGACCTTTAGGGAGGCCGAGACGTAGATGGGAGGATAATATTAAAATGGATTTGAGGGAGGTGGGGTATGATGATAGAGACTGGATTGATCTTGCACAGGATAGGGACCGCTGGCGGGCTTATGTGAGGGCGGCAATGAACCTTATGTTATGGTGCGTGTTTTCATAACATTTTTTTTTTTCTTAATAGGATGCCTTTCAAGTGGAAACTTACTGAAAATCCAAGGAAGAAAGTAGATCCAGAAGTAATGAAAGCTGCTGTAAAGCGTATCCTCGATGATAATGTGAGCATTTGAGCAGCTGCAGTTGAATATGAAGTTGATAGGAAGACTTTAGGGAGGTATGTCACTAAAGTAAAGGAAGGAAATGAAACAGCTTTCAAGGCAGACCACAACAGCTCTCAGATTTTTAGTCCAGAAGAGGAAAATGATTTAGAAAAGTACCTTCTAACAGCAGCTAGGTTGAATTATGGTCTTACTCCTAAAGAGTTGCGAAGATTTGCTTATGAATATGCAATTGCTAGAGGTAAACCAATCAGTGATAATTGGAAGAAAAACAATCAAGCCAGTTATGATTGGGAGAGAGGATTCATGCATCGTCATCCAAGACTGTCACTGCGGAATCCCCAGGGAAAAAGTCTAGGGAGAGGGACAGCCTTTAACCCAACAAGTATAGGCGAGTTCTTCCAGAATCTTCGTTCTGCGTATCACACCAATAAATTTGGCCCAGAATCAATTTACAATCTGGATGAAACTGGGGTAACAAATGTACAGAAACCTGGCAAGGTAATTGCACCAAAAGGGGAAAAACAGGTCTCAAAAATGACTTCCGCTGAGAGAGGGACACTTGTTACACTTTGCAGTGCAGTAAATGCAACAGGAAATGCTGTTCCACCATTCTTTGTCTATCCAAGACAGAGATTAAATGATAAAATGATTGATGGTGCTCCTGTGGGTTCTTGTGCTGGTGTTAGTCCAAGTGGGTGGATGACTGGAGAGACCTTTGTTCATTATTGGGAACACTATCAAACACACAAAGTGCTCTAAAGAACGTCCTGTGCTTGTCATCTTAGACAACCATGAATCTCACGTAACACCACAGACACTTCAGATTGGTAAGGACAATGGTATCACACTACTAACATTGCCACCCCACACAAGCCAAAAAACTCAACCACTTGATCGAACTGTATTTGGGCCCTTCAAAAATTGTTTACAATCAAACTATTGATGACTTCATGACCACTCATCCAGGAGAAACTGCAACTATCTACCAGATCCCAAAATTTGTTGGAAATGCATTTCCTGTTTCTTTCACTCCTGCCAATATAATCAGTGGCTTTAAATGCACTGGGATCTGGCCATTTGATTCCACTATTTTCAATTCTACTGATTTTATGAGCTCATATGTAACTTATCGACCAAGTCCTGCCAGTGAAGATGCAGCAGCCACAAGCAAAGAACCCCATCTGACACTGATTAGCCAGCCAAGTTGTAGTGGAATTTCACCAGAACAAGTAAGACCTTTCCCGAAAGCTGGTTCAAAGAAAAGTAAAAATGGCCGCAAAAGGGTTGTTAGTAGTGTGTTGACAGACACACCTGTCAAAGCAGCTATTGAGAAAGAGTATGAAGAACGCGTCAATAGGAAGAGAAATCAGACTACCCTTCCTTCCAAAACTATTAGGAAAATATTTCCTAATGACTGTGAGGACTCTGTATCGATTGAAAAGGAGAGGAAAAAGAGAAGAGAGTCTCACTTTACTCCTACGGCTGATGAGGACGAGGCTTCTGAAAATATAACTGATGATGAGTGCGAGGAGATGAATAATGAAGATTGGGGAGTGATGTCTGCTAAAAGTGGTGATTTCGTCTTGGTTAAGTTCTGCACCAAGTCGACAGCATGCCATTATGTTGGAAAAGTTATACAGATCAGAGAATATGAGTGTAAAGTGAAATTCATGCGGCGCTACCAATTCGGGTCAGATTGCTTTGTGTATCCTGATGTTGAAGACACTAGTTATGTGCCATTTGAAGATATGAAAATTCTTCCAAAACCAGTTTTCCAAGATGGAACTGAAAGAATGTCTTCAAAACTTAGGTTTTCAGTGAGATTTATTAATTTAAATGTGCGTTAAGTGAAAAAAGTGCTATTTCTCAGTGGAACTTTTTCTATTTTCTATATTTTTATAATATTTGTGTTTGGTACTTATGTTAGAAATAGTGTTCTTTGTATTCATATCCCTAATTTATTTAAATATTGAGATTTGTACTGTTTTGTCAAACCTCCCAACATGTGGGTCAAACCTCCCATATGCGGGGAGGTTTGATCCAGAAAGCAGTATAATTAAAAAACATATAGGAAATTTAATACATTAAGAACAGGCTGTTCTGCAATTTACCATATACTGTAAGTATGTCTGGGATCTTAATCTATCTAATGGTATGTTTTCATCACCTCTAAGGAAATTTATTTTTGAAAATAAAAACAAAATAAAAATAATGGGTCAAACCTCCCCAGGCTCCCAGGCTTAGTTCATAATCCAGGTTTTTGTAGATGAAATAGTTATTCCGCAAAAACTAAAGTGAAAAATGGACTTTAATGATACAGAGATGCCACAAGCCAACCAAATTGCAATGATGTTATTATATTCTGCTCTGAATAATAGAACCAACAGTTGTTTAGTCACCTGTCTGAAGACAGGTCTGAACCTCACTTTTGTGATACCAACAAGGCACACTTATGAGGCAACGAGGTCAGGAGATAATAGGGTAGGGTGGCCAGTTCCTTTCCCCCTCCAATGCATACATCGCTGATTAGCTACATACTGTATTACACTAATCAGACTTCAGATGCATATAAACAATTGTTCTTCCTCTGACACATATCATCAAGCGAGATGTACTGCATGATAATAGATGTACATATCAGCCAGAACATCAGTCACAGGATTACAACAATCAGTATTACATTGAATTACACAGTGGCGCCGTGGTCTAAAGATTCTGCCCAGGACTCGCATTACAGAATGTGCGCTGGTTCGAGTCCTCGTGGGGGAAGACATTTTCTCATGGAATTTCGGCCAATGTATGGGACAGGTGCCCACCCAGCATCGTGATGCACTTGGAAAGCTACGATAGGTAGCGAAATCCTTTATGAAAGCCAGCGATAACAGCAGGGGGGGGGGCATTCATCATGTTAACCACAAAATACCTTCATTGTAGTTGGATGATTGTCCACCTCTGCTTCGGCATGTGGGAGTGAGACCAACAGCTGGCTGATCGGTCTGGCCCCTTAAAGGGCTGTAGCACCACGGATAACTGATACTATTGTATTTTATTTCTGTGTAAGTATTAAGGTTAATATACTACTTTCCTATATTAGTGTAACAAACTGATTATTTATTCGCATAAAATGTTTAGAAAATTAAACCTGTTATTTGGAGTCTTCTTCCAGAACAATAAAGGAAGAGAATACGAAAAACACAGTTAACACTCAATAAAAATTACTTATAAAATATTTAACAAAAAGTTTTGCTATAATAATTTATTGTTGTGTTAATTGCAATAAAACTTATCTCATTGTTGAAAAGACGCAAATGGTAATAAATAAAGAGAAAAATCAGCCAGAAATAATAATTTTCTGAATTTACAGGCTAAAAGTAAGCTTTAAAACGCTCTTCTATTTATTTATTTTATTATTATTTTTTTTTAGTGTGGCCTTATTAATTCTCGGTGTGCGAATGATTGACACAGACTCAATCCCGACTGCAGTGAATATGAACGCCAACATCGTATTTTGGATCACAGTTTTCACTACACACATTAATCACTCAATCCCAGACCGACAACGATAGTGGGCCAAAATATTAATAGAATAAAGAGTTGTCGGCGAAATCCTTTCTAGCAAAGTGCACTGGAGGTTTTAAAATATAAATTCTATTATACAGAAATATGAGGCTTATCGAGCTCGATAGGCAGCATTGTATTCAGGAAAAGGGAGAAGTTCTCAGACCTGGAAGTAGTGCCACAAGATATTTCTTCATTCTAGATTACGAACCTTTTTCCAGAATGGTCTTACTTATGTGGACAGCATACATACCTCCTTTCACTTGTAGTGGTGGTGGTGGATGCAGGACTGATAGCAGGAAGCGACTGTGGACCTTCCATGCTGTCCGCCATGCTAGAACCGACACCAGAACATGGGGCAGACATAGATTCTCCACGAGTCAAGTTAGGACTGGAAGGTGCACTGCCAACACTGTTGCGTACCATATCTGGCACCATCAGACGCGACATCAATGACCTAGGAAATGACTCTTTTGTTTCTTCCTCTGGTGACGACAATCCAGGGCTCAGAGCAAATACTGGTACTCGTGAGAAATGTTCTGTTGGAATTCGCATCTGTTGGGACGAAAATAAATAAATTGATACATATCTAGTACATTCACTGACAAGTTTTAACAAGTAGGTAACGGTATTTGAAAAACAAGATAATAAGATTATTATGATGTACTGAAGTACGTATATTTCCGTGCAAGTATTCTGCTTTACCATATGATGAAGGATGGATAGAACAGAGAAAAATTCTCTCCAGGATTCAAACCCTAGTTTTCAGCTCTACATGCTGAATTTTTCTCTGTTCTACCCATCCTTCATCATATGGTAACGCAGAATACCTGCACGAAATAACATATGTACTTCGGTACATCATAATAATATGATACGCATAAGTAATCACTCAGTGATTCAAGACGGCGCTCATTCCATCAGAACCTGGTCGCTTAGTCACTCGTAATGAATGCACCTTTGTACATAGTGTGTTGGACATTGTGCCACTGTCACATACACAGTACAGGAGGGTAGGCCACCTAAGGGAAAACCGAGAGGGAACTGGAATCAGGTGGGACTTAGTAGACAAAGCATCAGCACGTAGAGCTGAAAACCCGATAAATGTTCAACAACGAAAACAGTATCAGCAGTAACAAGTATAGCTGTCAAAAAAACGACCGCACTCATGAACAGCGAATATTTTCTAAGTCCACTTCAGATAATGGTTTTTTTTAGTGGGTTATTTTATGACGCTGTATCAACATCTCAGGTTATTTAGTGTCTGAATGAAATGAAGGTGATAATGCCGGTGAAATGAGTCCAGGGTCCAGCACCAAAAGTTACACAGCATTTGCTCATATTGGGTTGAGGGAAAACCCCGGAAAAAACCTCAACCAGGTAACTTGTCCCGACCGGGATTCGAACCCGGGCCACCTGGTTTCGCAGCCAGACGCGCTGACCATTACTCCACAGGTGTGGACCAGATAATGGTGATGTCGCATGATGCATACACTTATAGAAGCAGTTTCGGAACTTAGATGTTTAAGCAGGAGTCATTCACATCTGCGTCTCATAGAGGAATGATAGTGTGTTCGCTAAATGATTCGAAGGTTGTGAGTTCGAGACTTGTTCAAGTTATCATTTATATTCTGTTATCATTCTTTAGCGTTATAAATAATATTCAAGTTATCATTTGTATTCTGTTATTGTTCTTTAGTAATATAAGTAATAAAATTTAATGTTAGATTTGAAATAATATAAGTGTTAGTTTTTTCTTCTTATATTATTACATTATACTATCATGTAACTGGTAGAGGGGAAGAGAAGGCCTGATGGCCTTATCTCTACCAGGTTAAATAAATAAATAAAAATAAATAAATAAATAAAATGAAAAGGAATGACCAGGATTTGAACCTGAGATGTTGACATCTAAATTCGGGCATTCTTCTGACTGAGCTATGGGACACTAGTAAAGAAGCATATGAGGAAAAATTGGCCCAAGATGTCCTGATGATTTGTGGAAGCTCGTCCAGGATGCCTGGGATGCCGTGATTGAGAACAGTTGCTATTTGAAAAGACTAGTCGATTTCATGCCCACTCGACTGAAAGATGTGATCGAGATGGAAGGAAGATGAACTTTTGTTTTGTTTTCTGAACTTTTAATTGTTTGAATTTTCTAAGGCTGACGCCAGTAAGTTTGTTTCGTTTATGCCACGAAAGATATTTTTGTTGAGAATATAATCTTTCTTTCTTTCCATTTGCAGCCATAATGTCGTAATAAATAATGATAAAGTCATGGCATAATACATTCATGTACCTGATGTTAATTACTAAAGCAGTCATAAAACAGATGGGAGCAATTATATTTTCTCTCTCTCGCTCTCTTAAAAACAAAAAAATATAAAAAGCACCAGGTTGTGTTTGAATGCACGACCTCATGAATACCAGCCTGAAATGCTACCATTACGCTATCAATGTAACACAGAGAACATTTTAATTATAACTGTAGAGATCAGGCAACGTGGTCCAACAACATGTAACATCGTGTGTGTATAAGCTTCAGGGCTTCTACCGCGTTGTCTTGGTGTTAGTGGCTGATGTTTCGACCGCTGTGTTGTGGTCATCTTCAGAGCTTCCAACAACTGCTCTGAAGATGACCACAACACAGTGGTCGAAACGTCAGCCACTAACACCAAGACAACGCGGTAGAAGCCCTGAAGCTTATCCACACACCATGTACACCAGGCGCAGAAGCCTACACGAACATGTAACATCACCTGTCTCCGAATTGTAGCGGAGATACCTGAAGGGAACTTAGTTTCTAGAGAGCAGCCACTTTTTCTTTTGACAGCTGTACATTTTACCTTTCCTAGTGCAAATGAAATAATTCACGAGTTTGTTTGATTTCTCGAAATAATATCGGATATATGGATAATCATTCACTATTAAGTAGCACCAAACCTGAAATCTATGCCATCTATCTCTTATGTATTTTATCATGGCATAACTAGTACTATCTTAAGAATCTTACCTTTGAGTGGCATTTCGCACACACAGTCCTCTTGCAGAGTTTACAAAGTTGTCCCCAAGGTCCAAATATACCAAATCTTGTCTTGAGACATAAGAAGCAAACCTGCAAGCAGAAAAATAACGATCCATTTACTAGGAATGCAGGTAATGTCCATTTGTAAAACATGTTCTTCACCATTTCGATTCTCTTTCTCTATAGTCATTGCTCATTAGTTAAAAAAAAATGTAGTAGTTGTTGACAAAAATCGAGATGACTGGTTTCACTTCGTCTTTCATATTAAGCAAATTATCTCAGGAACTTCATCTTCTGAATGAGTAAAAATGGTGTAGTAGATGTATTAGAACAATGGGTTGAGGGTGAAGAATGCAGAAAATAATCAGAATGAAAGTAGCTTTGTAGTGCAAAATATTGGGCGCTTAAGTCGTAAATACAAGTGAAATATATAAAGAGTCCATTCTTCCCCCCCCCCCCCCAGGAAACGAAGGAAAAAAAGTTTCCCCGCAAAATATTTAATGCTTGACTAGATATCCTATTGTCAAATAAGAACTCATGTTCTGCAATGAGCATAACACAAAAATAACAAAGAAAATGTAAGTTTTATTATAGATATAATGACTTTTGGAACTGTATATAGAATGTAATGGAATATGGAACACAAAGTGGATGTGGTGACTTAGAAATGTAAATAAAACTTAACAGGTTTTGGCTTCCTAGGCAAAACATTTTTATTACTGTACAAGTACAATTTAAATAATACCGGTACTGTATTAACGAATGGTAGAAGTAAATGGGTTACACTCTAAAATCTTCTTCTTCCTACTCCCCTTCTTAATTCGGGTTATTTTGAACCCAGGGGCGGCTCGCCCATAAGAGCTGCGGAGCTGGAGCACTCCCTGCTTTGTCAAGTAAATAAAAATAATTTTAATTTTAATTTGTAGAATAATTTTTTATAGCTTTTAAGTAAATTGCTTTATATTTCATCTGGCCGGGAATGTGTACTATTATCTGATGCATAATATTTTTGCGCATCGACTGTATTGGAATTGACACTGCATTCAAAGTCGTCCTGGGATCTGCAGGGTGGTCAGCTCATAGAGAGTGTGTCTTGCATGGTCAGGGGGTAGAGAGGTGAAGGGAAGCAGAGGGAAACTGCCGCTGTTTAAAACCCATATTTCGCTGCAGTGGCTTGCAGAGCCAGGCTACAAGGGAAGCTCTTTCCTCCCCTCCCAAACCGCTATTGTAATGCTGCGTCAAATGGATTCTCTATTCCCTTGAAACTTAATGACAAAATTTTCATTTTCTCTTCACATACTTATTGTTGTAGAATCTTATCGAGTTAATATAACGAAATTAATATCCTCTTTTGCCTTATTATTATATATCCAGCTTCCGTAACTCAAAATGTTTGCGCGAGTACAATCCTTTTGATATAGCACATGAAATACGAAAGAGACCTCTTTCCAGTTTTAGAAAATTGTTGACCATCAGTATATCCGAGTGTTGCTTTGGTGTGACATCTTAGTACCGTAACTTAACCAGTGCAAATGTGCAAGCATGAGTGTGTGTGAATTACAGAATATTAATTTTTCTCAACTTTCCCTTACAGAGAAGATTGAAGTGAAATTTGTATATACCAAAATCTACTGCAGCGCCCCCAATCCACAAGTTCACGAGCCGTCACTGTTTGAACCTGTTCGTCTTCATCATATTTTCCAGCAGATTGGCAAGATCTTCTTTATTTTACCAATTTTACAATGTTTTGAAAGCAGATTGTCAATGTCATGCAGTTTCCTTTTTTAACCGAAACCCCTAATTCCTCTGTACCTAATACCAGATTTCTTGTGTCTTTTCCTTTCCAAAAATAGATCTGTATGTTCCTATATCTCCTTTCACTAAGACGTGACATGCTCCCCTTTTAATATAAATTCTCTTTCAGGATGCAAATTTAAAATGCCACCCACTAGGCGGCTTCAGTATCTTTGACAATCATTCCTTCTAAGGTATCTTGTCTCCAAGATGTTTTACTGTGCCATGGTTTTCAATGGAGGGAATAAATTTTGTAGTGCTGTCAACAGCCAAATATGTGGCTACTACCCAATTACTCTGCAATGTCTCAGATTAAAAACCTCTTGATATAATACTTTGTTAAAATAGTCGAACATTACTTTTCTATTGCGTTAATTCACACACTGTATAATATGGAGACTATTGCAACTGCATATTGTGGATTTAGTGGTTTTGGGACTGGAGGGTAAATTCATATTTAATGGTATTTTAGCACGTTTCGGAACAGGTTTCTTGTATCAGGAGATGTAATACTTCAAACTGAACATACACAGAGTGAAAACTCAATTAAAGAAAAAATTGATTTAACGGATATTGGAACTGGTGCCTCATATATAAGAATAAACAGTTTAGGAGCAAAATGTCTTACCTTTCTTTTTTCAACATCCTCTTTAACATGGCCTTCCACAGGAAGACTCTCAAGTTCTGCTTTTGTTAGAACACTGCGTATGTGAACAATTTCCTCCAACGTTAGAGAAAGGCATTCCATTGCTTGCTGCCAGTTTTTCTGAAAATAAAACATACCATTATATATTCTTCCCCCCTCCTCCTTCAGTTCTAAACAGTAGACATAATTTCTCTTAAATAGCATTTTTAAAGGAAAGGATGCCAATTTAGAAATCTGACAACAATATGTTCAAAATTTCCATGAGCTCAAGTACTGAAAGTGACACCATGTTTTTACTTTACCATTTGACTACAGATTATGTTTTTACCTTTTAGTTCCAGACATTTAGTACCAGTATCAGTGGTCGAAATGGAAATAAATTACTGCCGGTATGCACAAACTTGTCCTGTGATACAACTATTTTGGGAATTTCTTAAATAAAACATTGCTCTTGCACATGAACTAAATAACGTATTGTATAAGATATCACCCACTACTGCAAGAATGTCTAAGAGAAAGTACAGAGTATGACGACACTATTGATTAGCGTCATTGATTGTGTAATCAGCTCAACTAAATAAGTCATGTTAAAATTTTACTACCGATATGCTTTTTGGCATCTTATTTTATTTCCGGTATGCCATACCAGTTTATACCGGCCTAATTCGGCCACTGACTGGTACTCAATAGACCAGGCATGTCAGAAATCAGACACTGAAAGTGCAGTGTATGTGCACAGAACGCCGGTCTGTGCAGATTGCGTTATTCACGTGTTGCTCTTACCAGTTCTTAGCGGGAGGGATGTACAAGAATCTATTCTGCACTTCTAGTGTTCAATTAAATTGACATTTGGACATTATAAACATACTTAGCAGATGGAAAAAACACTATTATTGTCAGTGTCTATATTTGACAATAATTATTGTAACTGAGTAAGTCTATTGTAGACTTACTCAGTTACAATTCACAATGCAGTCGTTTGTAAAGAATCATTTATTTATATGATTTGTATACAGTATTTGAAGAAAATATAAATATTGCAGTAATTTCGAAACAACAAAAAACGAACACAGTATTTCATTTTACGTAATAGGTACTGATTATTTCAAAGTTATACTCTTTCATTGTTCCTCAAGCATTATTGGGTCCATTGGTGCACAGATGTTAAAGAAAATATTTTACTGCCAATTACATGCATTAGGACATTGTGAGACTTTTACACTGGAATCATTTCCTTGCTGTATATTAATATAAATTCACATTATTATTAATAAATTGGATAAATTAAGCTTGAATTTAAATTTATATATAGTTTATTTGGAAAACGTTGAGAGCAAGTATCAGCAAGTTGGAAGCGTTACTGAATTGAGTTAAAAGAGTACTTCACAAGCTGTGAAGCGAGGACATTTTCTTTATGTCAGGTTTAAAGATTTATTCATCATCATCATCATCATCCTTCACGAATTAGGCCTCTGTAGACCTGTTTCGGCCCCATCTAGCAGTCTTCTTAATGGTCTTCCTGGTCGACGATGTCCTCTAGGTTTATATTGCATCATAATTTTTGGGATTCTTGAATTTTCCATTCTTCTTACATGATCTAGCCAATTGAATTTGTATATGGTGATTTTTTCTTCTACTGACTCTACTTCTAATTGTTCTAAAATTTCTTCATTCCTTTTTCGGTCTAAAAGAGTATATCCTGCTGTCCTGAAAAATTTCATTTCCGTTGCTTTGATTCTGTTCATGTCTTTTTTCTTTAATGTCCAAATCTCGCTTCCGTATAGAAGGGTGGGTAATGCTAGTGTATTATATATTTTTATTCTTGTAGATTTTTATACTAATTTAGCTTTTAATGTATTGTTTATTATTCCTAGAATTTGTGTAAATTTGGTAATTTTCTTGTTCACATCTTTTTCATTTTGATAAGATATTTCACAACCCAGATAATTGAAATTTTGCACTTGTTCGAGGCATTGGTTATTGTGTATTATCTTACTTCTCACTGGGTCTTGTCCTAAAAATGCCATTACTTTTGATTTTTGTGCTGAAATTTCCATCCCAAAATCTTTTAATATTTCATTTAATGTATACAATCCTCTTTGTAAATTATCCTCTGAATTGGAAATTATGACTTGATCATCGGCATAGAGTAAGGTATTTAATGTTAGAGCACTGGTTATTTTGATTCCTGATGTGTAGATTTGGTTCCATTTTAAAATAATTTCATTTATATAAATATTAAATAAAGTTGGTGATAATGGACAACCTTGTCGAACTCCATTATTAACTAATTTTCTTTCGGATATACAGTTATTAATAAATAAGTGTCAAAATAAATTAAAGATTTATTAACGTAGTATATTAAGATAATATAGTAACGTGAGATGGAAAATTCGCCATTATGTATTATTTTTCCAGAACATTTTTCCGCCTTACAAATAGTTGCTTTCTTCCTTCCCTTACAACCTCAAGACCCTCACATGTATTCTTCACTCAATATTCTCATCACTTATCAGCTTGTCACATAAAAGTTGTAAGTCGTCTAATCATTGATGTCTATGTTAGTACAGACTCCAAAAACAACATCATTGTCATGTTTGCCTTGCCGTGAGAGTACTAATTAAGAAATAAGAGCTGGCGAATATCATATTTTGAGAACTTTACTAATATGATTTAAATTCTCACATCACTATTAGGTCCACATGATATGATGAAAGCCTTTCATTTTAAAATAATTACTGTTGGCTTAGGAAAACATCATAACAGTTATGTTGTATGATTCGTGATTTCTCTTCTTCGTTATATCTGTGGACTCCTCCCTTTATTTTTCATAACGCATTCACAATCACAATTCAATGAGCGCACCCTTACTGATCTGTGTTACTGAAACCAAAGCTGTTCTGCTACTGCAGGTAATGTATAGCCCTGTCGCGTTCCCCTCCAAGCCAATTCACTCCCTCCAGGTAGGGGAATAGGAACTGCACATAGCACAGAGACAAGTACACAATGTGCGCGACTGCACAATGTGCAGGGTTTTGACATTCCTGCAATAAACTATAGACTTACACGAATTCTAAGATTTTGCAGGCCACACATACCTAGGATTGCCCGATTTTAAAAATATCTTAGAGGGATATTTTAGTGCAGTTGATATAGAAGTGACTTAATAATGATGTATCAATACTGTGTAGCCTATGTATGTATAGGACAATTGAGGAATTACTTTTTCAACATTTTAATGAATATTTATCATTATGTTAGTTATAGTTTATAAAACTGTGTCAGTCAACGTGACATTTTAATATAAGAGAAAAAAAAAAAGAGGACATTTTTGACAAATCAGTTATCACTTACCGACTGCAACAGTTCATCCTGCAAAGAGCTTCGTGACCAAGACATTTCTGGCAGAGTGCACCCTAAGTTCCCAGAGTCCGTTTCTGAGCTAGCTGAAGACAGTGTTGGGCCTCGTGACTGCGGCCGCGAATGAGGAAGTGACTGACTTCCACTGTCTCCATTACAAACAACTATAGTGTGTCTGCGCATTGAAGCTCTCCGACTGGGACATTGAGTTGCTAGGTCATATGCTGTAAACACAAAATCATATTTAACTTTGGTATATTGCTTTAAAAAGTTTATTTTCGACCTCTTGTAACAAGTACTTCATTGTTTCAAGATATCCGACTAATCTTTGTTGGAGGCAACAATATTATAATGAAGACCTATCCCAACTTAAAGTACCTTATTATGCATGGTGAACTGTAAGTAATGTCATTAATTTCAGGGGGTTATTCTTTGAGATATTTCAAACAAAAAAAGTTCAATGCAATTTTACTCGCTTTTTACTTTCTTTTCGAGATAAAAAATGTTTTATATGAACCATTTTTTAGCGTGTTTTGAAAAAGGTAATGATTTAATTCCCAATATACTCAGTCAATTTAATATAGCAGTGTATCATGATAATAAATTATTGAAAGAATTTTAATTTTGTCCTTTAAATGTGGGAAAATTTAATCCGAACAAATGTAACTTTTCGTTCTGCAAAGGAATTTTACAATGTTATACTTGTTCGGATCAAATTTTTACACATTTAAAGGACAAAACTTAAAATTCTTTCAATCATTTATTATCATAATACACGGTTCTCTTAAATTAACTAAACATATTGGGAATTAAATCAGTGGCTTTCCCAAAACACTATAAAATGTTTCATATAAAACATTTTTTATCTCGAAAAGGAAGTAAAAACGAGCAAAATTGTATTAAACCTTTTTGTTTGAAATATATCAAAGATTAACCCCCTGATATTAATGACATTACTTACGTTCACTCTGTATAATTATGTAGATCATAAATGTTGTAGCCAGTATTTATTGGACGACAGGCAACAATGTTGTTATTAACTACAATTTAGTAACGAAATACAAAGTTTTACCAATATGAAAATTACTACACATGGACTGTAGTCGAAAAAATATCAACTGTATGGTCATTTCATACTTATATTATAGACCAATCTGTAATTTAGTCTTAACCATTTTCTTCTCAAAAGGAACATACCTAAGTCACATATAATAAAATAGAGTATACAAAATTAAATTCCCCACA